>NW_022145594.1:1259516-1308847 GCF_000002235.5 Strongylocentrotus purpuratus | reverse complement strand
CACACACACTGCACTGTATGGTATCGCGTCTCGCACAACGAAACTATATCACACGGAAACCAATGGGGATTTCAGCAAAAATTTATTTTCGGCCCGTTTAACCGAGGCAATGGGCATCTTCGTTCATTAACTATTGATCGTTAGGCGGGCATTGCTACAATCACGTACCCAATTTCAACTAATCAGATGACAAGAATTATTCAGCATACTAAAGAGAGGTATATAATTGTCACTATACGCTAGCATTTACACCCCGTCCACCTCAGAGCTGACTTCATAACATGGTCATGAATTTCGGGAAACCATCTATAAACGTTGACACTGACCTCACATGAGTTTTCAGAAACAAAATATGGTGTAGTAGTTCATTCACTTTGACTCTCATTTCATTCGTTAAGGGTTTGTATCTCATCTCAGAATAAATGTCCTTTAGCAACAAATAAATCCACATCTGCCAGTACCAAGCCAGGTGTATAAAGGAACTTGATAATTGCAGGGGTAATGATAATTCGAGGGCCTGAAATAGCACGAGGAAGATCAGTTTTAATGCTGCTGGGGGCTATTCTGTGGGTAAATATGATTCAATCATAATTCCTTTTTTTTAACATGATTATGATCACTTTACCTTCACATGATGGTCTTTGATGATTCCATGCTCCATAATTCATACACCTTAAAATGCTTTCTCCAGATAGTGTATAGCCCTCCTGACAGGTGAAATGAAGAATAGCATCGACAGAGTAAGTTGTTCTATCATTCGGTAAACGATAACCACGCAAAGGTTCACCTGGGTCACCACAGGCAGGAATTCCTTGAACATATATAAGACACAATCTTATACTTATCACTGAAACATCTATTCTGATAATTAATTTATCCGTAATATTCTATCCATTCCTTCATTCACGTAAATAATGTACATGATGATATCATCTACTCTTAAACAATATACAATACTTTGATCGCTCAAATATTGTCAATCACCTCAGCTATAATTCTTGTCATTTGTTCAAAAAAGCCGCCTTACATAGTCATTTGTATGTTTGTACAACCCCATGACCCTATAACAGATATTCAAAAAGTATATTTCACATTTTCTCACCAATTTGGCATAGAGTCCGCGTAAGGTCTGAACAAGGTACGTCATTCCATCGGTACTGAACAACCCTTCTCATTCTACGCAGTCTCGGAATTCGTATTAGGTTCGCCCTCGTACCATCCCTCATAGTTCATTCGAGTTTCTGAAGAAAGAGATGAATCATGGTATGATGAATATGATGTCCTTCTATACTTTAGGAAGTTGCTCCGATTTCTACTTCCATTAGAAAGCCTTAATATAACAATACAAGCTTCAATATGAATTATTTTCGGGATTTTTGGTGTCATATGAAATTTGAGTTTATGAGCTTTCCATACAAAAAATGTTCCCCCAGAATCTATATATTATTTATTCGGCAGCCATTTCAAAAGTTTATAGTTTTTTTGGGAACGCACTGTAGAGTGTGTACATTTTGGGAATTTTGTTTCAATTGCATAGGTCCAGTTGGATGTGTAGTTTAAAATCGTGTATTCCTACAAAACTGTTTAACGTATTTTGTATATGTTATTGTACTATTTTTATATTTTCATTGTCTCCAAGATTTTACTTCTCAATTCATGTAATTTCAAAGTAGCAAATGCAGGTAAAATATATAAACTTGTTGACACCTGGGCCCCGTCTTACAAAGAGTTGATACCGATCGCAACTTATTTGCGATTAATATTAATCGCAACTATTAGGCTAGGAATATTGTGTTTTGAGGTCAAACAAATTGCAATAAAATATTTTTCACTGCAATGCATTTTAGTAAGTCTCCACAATGACATACTAAAAGTCCCTAATTTGCATAAATCCAATATGGCCGCTATTTCGAGGTTTTTCTCATAAATTTTGTCATATTTTTCAACTTGTATAGGATGTTGTGGTACTAAAGGAGTAGGAAAAGTGATCTGCTGTACATTTTGTATCAACTAAAATACCCATATAATACAGGTACATCACACACCTGAAACAAATCCCCCCGCACACCCACACTCACACAATCCAACTTGTAATTTATGCTCAATTTATCACCTCAGCAGATGATGTTATTTCATTATGTACTAGACAAATATCATGTCATTTTAATTATATTGAAAAAACTAAATTAAAATTATTCAGAAAAACTGGCCCTTATGAGTATCCGTACAAACACAAGAGCTGTTGTTAGGGATATAAGGGGTACAGCCTGTACCTTACATTATCCGTGTAGTGGACTAATTGTGTCTAATTTCCATAAATCCAAAATGGCCGTCAATTTTAGGGTTTCTCCTAGATTTGGTCACAATACCTTTTAGCATACTTTTAGTGGACTTTCAAAGTCTAAAATGTTTCTTCCAAGAAATTTTCTGTTTGCATAAGGTTTCATATGCCCGGTTGAGTGCTTTAATTTGCTTGAATTCAAAATGGCTGCTAAATATTGTTAAACATTTTTGTAGAGAATTTATTATAATTATATTTTTTGTCCTATGTACATTCAGACTTATTGCAACAACGTACACTTATATATGTTGTACACATATTTTTATATTTCAAATGTTTCATAATTAGGTTTTTTCATTTGCATATACACATACATTTTATTTAGTGGGTTAATTTGCATACATTTTGTGTTGATTCTCACATTACAATGCATTTCGAAGCAGCTATGTCTATGTTGGTTTACAATCCCAGTGCAGTTGTTATTACAGGACGCAGGTCTTGAGCCCTACAGTTAAGTATACATATTTTAATTCGATTAGAGTTGGTAGTCTCCAACAAACAAACATGTATGTGGCATGCTGATCAGTAGTATCATCAAGTTCTAAGTAGGTCTATAATGCTGGTGAGTTGCTACAACTAGTGCCACGACAATCAGTGCAGGCTGTTGAACATTGGAGGCCATACTTCCGGCACGTGCATTTCTTGGCTGCACAATCTTTCTTGCATCCACATCTGATGACCTTAAGGTGTTATGCGGATGCTGGCTGTTTTATCAGTTTTTATTGGAAGATACTTCCCATCCATGACCTGCCAACTCAGTTTCCCAATGTCAGGCTGTCTGCCATTCCTTTTCATTCTAATATATGATAGTACACACGCAGATTGTGGAACTTTCCTGCTGCTGAAGTTGGTTGCAAAGTCTTTGCTTCTAAGGCAGACAAGATTGGTGACACCTTTACACAATTTTCTATTGAGTCACCACCATACAGGCATAAGAGTGCCTTCTCTCCAGCTGGAATAATGGCCTCCTTCAGGTCTGATGCCGGCTGACTAAATACCATGGCAAGCTCACAGAAGTCGTCATTCTTCATGATTTTCTTCAGTGCTACGCCTTCCCCTAGTCCAAATATGCGAGACGTTGTGTCGCAGTCCAGAAGCACATGGCAAATAGAAAGTATAGTCAAACACAACTTCCTAGAGTTTCCTTCAGCTGTTTCATATTCCATGTTCGGTTCTTCTTGGAGTTACCTTGGGCTCAGGTGCAAAAAAAGAAGTCCTTTGCATTCAGATCAGCGTAGATGATCAGCAAGATGAGAAGGTTTGTGTCATCACCGACAAGAACTGTTGCTTAAAACTTCTGCTGCATCACAATTAATTCCAGGAATCTGCTCTTCCTCAATTGCTACATCACAATGAAGATCAGGAAGATGGTGTACGTTAGTAGTTGTTCGAAAGAGAACTTAAGTGGGCTGCTCTCCTAAATTAGCTAATCCACATGGAACACCTGGGTGCTGAACAACCTTTGGGCATTCCTATAGTGATCACTATATAGGAGCTTCCGGAGGTTGTTTGTACTCGTTGGCAGATGTACATTATACAAGTCTGGTATCAGCATGGTATTTAGAGCAGCGTCAACAAGTAAATGGCCCCGCACATGCAGCTCTAGAAATCATCGCCTTTCCACCCAGCATATATGGCATACACTACTTCAAGAAGTTCCGGGGGTCCTGAGCCGTCATCAAATGCCTTGCAGAACGATCTGCTTCAAGTCACTGTCACTTGGCTGGCTCCTGATTATTGTGAGTGCCTCCACCATAGCAGCTTAAAGACCTTGACCGGAGCGTAAACAACCATACATCCACAGACGGCTAATGAAACACAAAATACAAATACAAGAAAGAAAAAATTAAATACCCTTTCATTACTGAGAAAAAATGAAAATTACAGTACAACTGCCGCCCCTCCCAAATTCGCCTCGGTCAAGAGCCCCCGCGCCGCACGGACTTGGGTGACGTCATTTCGTGTAGACTCGAATTGTTTGCTGTAATTCTTCGCCGCGCGATGTTCGAGATCTACATTGATTTTGCGTAGGCTACCGT
Organism: Strongylocentrotus purpuratus; assembly: GCF_000002235.5. NCBI lineage: Eukaryota > Metazoa > Echinodermata > Echinoidea > Camarodonta > Strongylocentrotidae > Strongylocentrotus > Strongylocentrotus purpuratus. The sequence goes on along the minus strand of NW_022145594.1, from coordinate 1,304,467 downwards.
GAATCCTTTCTGCTTTTTATCGATTGAAGTTTGAGAAGTTTTGAGAAGTCTTTTCTAAAGAGAATGGCTACCCCAGTCGTCAGGGCAGATGCACAAGATGATTTAGTTATGGAATTTGAGTGTGAGGAGGATGGCAGTTGCGGGGAAAGCGGTGAAAATGACAGTGTCAGTGGTAGTAGTGACAGTCCGGACAGTACTGGCAGCAGCAGTGATACCGACAGCGATGCAAGTGATGCAGACGCCGGAGAACACGGGCGTATCGTCGAGTGGGAGTATATGAGCCTTTACCTCGTGGTGAACCTGGGCAAAATGTTGGCGATGCTGGAAGGGCCAACAACGCAAATCGGCTTCATGATGAAAATGTCGAGGATTGGTAATTAAGACTTATAAGCTTATTGAATTTGTTGTGCATTCTAAATATTTATTCCCCCCCCAAAAAAAATTGAAATCAAATACCGTAGATCTCTAGAGTCGGTCATAAATGGCATGTCTAATTCTAAAGTTAACTTGTTAAAATGATTCTCTAGATCTATGTCTGCGCACCTAAAATTCGACCTCGATTTCATTACACAGTAAGATATTATTTTTAGAATCATCATTGTTATTCCGTTCTTCATATTCTAATGATTACTGAAACAAAAAAACTCGACAAATTATTCACAAGAACAATTTTTTTTAACGAATTTCAGACGGGCTCGTCATTTTGTGTAGCAAAACTGAAAAGTGCCCATATCTGCGCACTCACTATTTTGCACGCAATTCAATCAAGCACAGTGAAGTTTCATACCAGGGACAACCCCCTGTTCAGACTTTTCTTTTTTGACAATGATTGAAATTTTCAGGGTGGCAAATGAAACTTGCTAAAACTCATTTTTAATCTTCCAATTATTTTCACAAATTTTGGTATCTAAATGAATTGTTGAGGTTAAGATTGAAAATTGGTGTCAGTTTGATGTTTTGTTCTATAAATATCGCGCATTTACGTGGGTGCGCAGACATAGGCACTGCCTTGGGCACTCTTACCATACTACGACTACGAGAACGATGTCATTTTTATATTTATCAGGAAGCTGTAATAAAATATTTATAAAATTATAGTAGGCGTATTGATTTTTGTTTGAATCTTTCTGTATTTCAAGGTGTACATGTGGAAGATGTCGTGTGCCTCCATCTTTCAATGAAGGTGATTGTGTCTGTTGTCAGGAAATTGCAGAGGTCAAGGCAGAGGCTGATCGACAGGGTTCAAGTTGTCTGGTGGATTCTGAGGAGTTTGAGCCGCCATCCTAAATGCGACAACATTGTACATCGGATGGATGGAGTACACAGATAGGTGGCGCCGAGCAGCCAAAGCATTTGGGGACAGGAACAATGAGTAAGTTATGTTTCTCCTTTTCATCATTTTGGCAAGGGCTAAAAAATAAATGGATTGATTTTGAAAGTTTAGGGTGAAACTTTTCAAAACGAATTGAGTCACCGCAAGATGAATTACTAGTTTTGACCAAATTCTTGCCTGGTGACCACTGGTGTACTAGCTGCCTTATCTGCAGGTGCTCCGGGGCACTTTTTCAGGAAATGTATACAAATAGGCAAGAATGACCACCGGTTTGTGAGTTTTAGCATGTTACCCCCCCCCCCCCCAATAATCTGTAGTTATGAAACACAAACTTTATATGCGATTTTGAATGTTGCCCCCCACCGCCCGACAAACAATGACTAACCCTTGGTCATTTTAGTTTTTTTTAATCATTTTATTTTCTGAATTAATTAATAAAGAATTAATATTTTGACATCAAATCATCTATCCTAAGAAAAATAATGAATTTTTTTATTGCTTTTTATTTTACAGAAAATACAGGTATGTGGCCTACAGGAAAGTCGTGAGATGGTGTTGGGGCTGGCTCGGGAAGGACATCAGGGTGCAACTGCCAGCATGTGTCCATGCCTCAATAATGGAAGCGTATCCTGATGGACGTGGTCAGTACAAAGGGACCATCCTGCGTCGGTTGAGATGAGGATGTAACATCAACTATTGTCTTGCGAACTTTGAATGACTGTCATCTTCTATGCGATTGTCAGCCATCTTCTGTACGTTATTTGTGATCATCGGCTTTCATCTTCATATTCATCACAAATACTATTGTTTGAACTTCTCATGATGGTATGGTTGCTATGAACTTTGATCTCGACATTTGATTCTAATTTCCAAGAGCTGATATTCGAACTTTTGCAAAACTGTGATCAAGCAACGATTTCTTATGAGGAAGAATGTTGAAATCTATATAAACAAGCAACAACAAAAAAAAAAAAAAAAAACACAACATGCCTTGTTCCTTCTCTTTTGTTATACACCCTGCAATGTAATTTGTTTTAATAATTTGAGCATTTCATATACAGTCAACCTGCCGAGTCAGAAAAGGGGAGAGAAAGAGAAAATGAAATTGAAAGAGAAAACGAAATTGAGAGAAAGAGAAATAACAGCATGGACACAACAAAGATAGACAGAGGAATAATGAGAGTAAGAGAAGGGAATTGCGGTTGACGAAATTTCAAATGTGTGATAAATGGTAAGCATCGTAATAAATCCAGGAAATCCTTTATTTTGCATCAAATCTATCCTCCCAAAAAGGATAAACCTTAACCCTATCTCCCACTCTGTCCCTCTTCCTCTCTCTTTCTCCTCTTCCACCCTCCACATTCCCATCTCTCTATCCCACTTCCTCTCTCTGTTTCCTCTTCCATATTTCCATCTCTCACTCTGTCCCTCCTCTCTTTCTCCTCCTCCACATTCCCATCTCTCACTCTGTCCCTCCTTCTCCTCTTCCACCCTCCACATTCCTATCTCTCACTCTGTCCCTCCTTCTCCTCTCCACCCTCCACATTCCCATCTCTCACTCTGTCCCTCCTTCTCCTCTTCCTCCACATTCCCATCTCTCACTCTCTCCCTCTGCCTCTCTTTTCCTCCTCCACCCTCCACATTCCCATCTCTCACTCTTTCACAATCTCTCTTTCTCCTCTTCCATCCATCACATTCCCATCTCTCACTCTTTCACAATCTCTCTTTCTCCTCTTCCATCCATCACATTCACATCTCTCACTCTATCCCTATTGGTATCTATCTTTATCCCCTCTTTCTTCACATTCTCTATCTCACTCTCATTTTCACAGCAATTTCCATCTTTAAATTATGAAGCTTCCTACAAGACACCTATAATAGAAATAAACAAACAAGATTTGTGTTCCTTTAGATGAATTTTTGTTTACCTTTGCTCAAAATATTCTCAGAACATCCCATTGACGGTTTTTCCCTCCAATCATTTTCTTCTCTGTTTGTGCAATATATTTCAAAATGATGCACCATTGGAACAAAAACTTTGATGCAACATGTACATTACATTCATCCTTATTTTATGTAAAGTTTACAGGATAGATGACTATTTTTATTATATCTGCAAGGATGATTATTTTTCAATCTTTTATAACCAGGTTTTAGGACAAACAGGAAACCGCTGTTAGGAAAAAAAGTATGGATGCGATGAAGTATCATCACAATGTTTCCTCTTCTGTGATAATATGGCATGATCTTTAAAACTACTAACTTTGAAAATGAATAACACAATTCACCTCGGCAGAAAAGGGAAAAAATCAAAAACAAAAAATAAAGTCATATCTGGTGCAATACATCAAATGGTTCTTGAATAAGAACAGTTTAGATGAAGAAAAAAAAATGCATTTTTTAATTTTTTATTTTTTGCAAATAAGAAGCAAAAAGCATTGGCCAAGATGAAGGACTGTGAGAAAAATCAGATTATATTTGGTGCCAAATTCATGATCAACAGTGATTTACTTAGTGTTTATGAAAATCTAGTGCATATGCTTCAGAAATTGTTTTTAATTGAACTAAAAATGTAAGTTTTACAAATTTAATAAGTATTTTACCTATTAAAACCAATGACTATTGATGTGTACCATGGAGTTTGGCTTGTGTAAGTATGTACAAGCTTACAGACAAGTTTCTAGTGCTTTACACTCACATAGAATCGGAATCCACTACTCACTTGCATAGAGTACTTCCATGTTACTCTCCATAATTATACTGGCATAAACATAATTTAGGGTCTATGAAAAACATGTCTTGTACTGAAATAAAACAATCAGTGGTTAATGTTCAGGTAGCTGACACATTCATCATAGTTTCTATCACCAAAAGAACTAGTTTCTATCGCCAAAGCGATGATGTTGTTCAAAAGCTTGCACGGCTTCTCCATTGTCGGGGTGATGATGAGAGGCACTCCGTGCTGGTTGAGGCTGTAGCTCCTCCATGTTGTCTCTGAGCTGCTCCCTGTTTTCCACCAGTTCTACGACAACTCTCATCAGGGCTTTCACATAACCTACAAGATAAAATCCAAAACTATACCTTGAAAATTCATCTGTACGGTGTTAAAAAAATACATTTTGATAAGAGGAAAAAAGGAAAAGAGAAAAATAAGAACATAAGAAGAGAAAACTCTTTTTCTCACAAATATTGGATTACCTAATTTTACACACTATTTGTAGGTGGATGACCAATCAAATACCAATGGCATGCACATGTTCTTTGCTGAATAGGTAGTTCACTGACTGGGGGACTGACATATATGCCTGTTTCTGCTTGCTATTCAATATTACACATTTGCAGAAAGTAACCCAATACATGTTTATAATTATCAATTTAATCAACAGATTAAATTAAGGGCATATAGGCCACAAGAATCTACTAATTTGAATTCTATTGATCATGAAGTAATAAAAGATTTCTATATATAATTGAGCTCTTTTGTTGAATATTGATATCATTCACTAGACATGTGGCTACTTACCACATGTGCCAGCTGTCAGCACTCTCTCCACTGTGTGGCCTCCTTCCTTCGAGCGTGGATACTTCAACCTGTACACTGGGTTCCCTTCGGCATCAACAGCCTGGGCTCTATCACAATTTTCGTTCCAATGTAGGACAGCCAAATATAATCTGAAAAGAGTGAAGTTAAAAATAAAGGTCACATGAATAACATACTTGCGACAGTTGATTTCATCTTTTTGGTAATGTAATGTCTATCATCATAAACTCGTTACCTACTCTCCAATAAGTGAAGGCAAGAGTTAGTGTAAAAAGCATGTGTTACAAATAATAAATAAAAAAAAAAAAAAAAAAAAAAAAAAAATATGAAATAGAAAGAACCTGGCTATAACAAAAAGAAAATAATAACTTTAAAACATAAAACCAATAAAATCAAATTCAAAAGAAGAAGAAGAAACAACACTGCCCTCTGTGACGTTCTTGTTAAATTTATATTAGGGGAGCATAATGTTGATGAATTAATTGCCTAATTTACCTGCACTTCATCCCTTGATATGAGTATACAAGCAACTTGGGGCAAAAGTGAAGGAGGATGTTGTGGAATGATTCAACCTTGCTGGTTTGGGCATGTGGGGACATCATCCCAATGTCGTTCATCAGTCTGGTCCTCAGCCATTCCTCTCGAAGCTTGTCGTACACCTTTGTACCTGTAATAAGATTGGGAATATAATATATGCGGTAAAGGTGAAGGAGAGTTCATTTAAATAGTTAGCAATCATGATCTCGGCATTTCCAAGCATCTCATCCCTTCGCCAAAACTATTTTTTCATTCCACAATGAATATTAATCATTTAGAAAATTGCACAAAAAAAAATATGAATGTCATGATCAAAATTGAACTAAATTAAACTTGAATGTACATTATTAAAAATAAATGTAAATATTTTGCTCGCATTTTGACAAACATCTTCAAAGTATTATTACACCGTATGCATATAAATAAGGATTTTACCCACATCCAAACAAAAAGAACAACTTGAGGCTAGTTTCATAGAAAGAAAAAAAAGCAAAGTTAATCTGTAGTCGGATAAAAAAAAAGAAGCAAAGTCAACAACAAATGACCGATGATTTTGTTTTAATAATCATCCCTGGCAACAACACTAGATCTAGACTCTAGACCATTTTGATTTGAATAAAAACAGTGTTTTCATCACGAGAAAGTATCAAGAAGAGGCACCCATGTGATTTCTGACATCAATTCAAAATAATTTAGTTCCTGGCTTCACTGTACTGCAGTGCACTGCCACTGGGCGGCACGAGTCCAAGGCCTAGATTCTACCAACTAGGCCTACCTAGTTTTCTTTTTCTTCTTTTTTAGGCCCAATTCTTCTTCAAAATCTCCATTTCATCTTCTTCTTATTTTTCATTGTTTACAGACTATATTCTAGACAATAAAACAATGTAGATCTAAATAATTCTTTGATTTAATGCTGGTAAACCATGCAAAAGGAAAGGCTATCTGTGCGATAAAAGCGAGCGAAACTTAGTTTTGTTCGAGAAATATTCCACGACCACCAGCATGACACGGCGCGGCAAGTCAGGCCGGGCCGGCCGCGGCCCGAGTGCTCTCGCGAGGCTCAGCGATAGATTGCTGAAATTAGTTGTGCAATCGCAGACCGAGGCAGGCAGCCAGCAGCGCGGGCAAATGATTCGTTTCAATCTAATTTAGTGGAAATTTGGGGTTGATATTCCATATCACGTAGCGTGAAATTAATACAGATATAAAATGTCAACATTCTAATCGTAAAATGTCCAAATACAGCTTCGACATTGATATTTACAACAACAAAAAAAGAGAGAAGAAAACTTCACATACCGACCACCATGCGAAGAACCAGCTGCAATACCGAGTGGCCAAATAACCTACACGTTATGACGTCATCAGAAACGGGTAGTAGAAACGGCCACCGGCTAGCGCAGCCGAAACTAAATCTCCGGGGTGCCCCTCTCAAATCCGTGAATCCTGGGGTTCGGATGCTAAATACTTCTTTCAGAGGCCGTGGAATCTCGAGAAGTTTGCATTTTCATATTCAGTAAATATTCACGAGTCCGTAGGTATATAATTTGTCTATATAATGCTCTGCTCCGGTCAAGGTCTTTAAATATCAAACGTCAAAACAGGTGTATAATTATACCGTTTAGCATGGGCACAAACAAAACACGTAGTAAACACATGCAGGATGGATCACTAGGATTCATGTCAATCATGGGGAGAAACAAAGAAGATGACTGATCAGGGTACTTACCGTTGTTTTTAGTATCTGTATCCTTCCGGATCGCCTTTGAAGGCCTTGGGGACCGCAGAAGTAAAGATGTCTTCAACAACACATCAAGTTCAAATGTTGGATCTTCTGGTCCCGGATTCACAATCGGCTGGTAAACTAGAGGTTGTACAGTTGTATATGGCTTTAAGTATTCAATGTTGATACGTCCAACAGTAGCAAAGTCCTCAGCGGATAGCATTTATCTAGGTAGTACAGGCTTACAGTACTTTATCCCTGGGGTTGGATAGCATTGTGCCCATCTATGGAAAGTACCTGATCCATCAGGAGTGTCGATATTATCTGCAATATACTGAATGCACTCTTGAGAAATTGCCGCACTTCTTTTATATTTCTTAACCACCGGATATTAGAGCATTATAAGCATTGCGCATGCAGTGTGTCGATCAGAAATCGAGATGAGAATTGATGGCTTGCCCAATAGATGCCAGCATCATAATCTACCTTTTGACCAACAACATGTTCCTCAATAGCAGTTGCAGGGAATCTGTGAGAAATGCAGGTAAACGCGTCACTTGTAATTTTTTTCTTTTAGTACCTTGACGTCATTCTTTATACGATGAGGCAGCAGTCTTGATGATCTTCATTTTCTCCTGCTTTGGTGTGTTGTTCTTTGGCTGCTTGCGGAATTCATACAGAATAGCACTAACTGTGCTACGAAATGTAACTACATCATGCTTTCCTTTCAGTTCAGTTTTACAATCCTCTCACCGAAGTACCCCTGTATTTTCTTGTTCATGTATACCCCACTGTCGCATCATGATCTGTATCCAAAAAATAGTCTTGCGTCTTATTAACAACATCAACTACTGTTGTTTGTTCCTCATCATTTTCCTCAAGGGACTTAACTACTTTTAAGAATGCAGTCAATTTCACCTAATGTTTAGGTCGGCCAGTTTTAGCCTTTTTGGAAGTGCTTGTGCTCACAGAGTTTACCATTGGTATTTGTTTTTTTAGTTTTAAAGTTCACCATGCATATATAGTTTATGCTATACTGCATCAACTGCGGGAAGATCATTGACAGATGCAAGTCTTCCAGACACAAATTTGGGACCAAGTATCATTTATTTGTATGCATATTTCTACAACAACTACATTAATAGCACAACCAGTTCTACATCAACAACTAAAGCCCCCTTCATATTAATGTAGCTAGGCTCATACGTAGGCTTGTCTTTTGTAGCACTGCATAGATCAGCGATCAAGAAAGGTGTACATTCTGTGGCGTCATGAAATACAGGCTTAATTTGACCTCTGAATGACTTTAGATGAAGTGGGGATGTAGTGACAAACTTTGATTAGTTATTCTGTCTTAGTTGATTCTGTTATCTTAATTAAAAAAATGTATTGTATTCTGCACATTATAAGTTTTCCATCGATATTATAATTAGAATATTATTGGGTGTTCTACTATAAAGTTTTGCAATGAATGACTATAAATAAGGCATCATGAATATCACATAATAAAAGCTTACGGGTCTAACTTAGTTGAGTATTTGACAAAAATAGTGACTAGAGAGCACACTACCGCACTAATATGGATACTTGTACTGTGATGAGCCATTAGCATGCAATGTATGCTTCTGTTTGTCACCTCTCTAAAATTAAGTAAACTGTTGCACTGAGAACAACTTATAATTACAATGGCCATGAGGATAAAGTAAGGTACAGGCTGTACCCCTAATAGCCCTACCAACAGCTGTTGTGTTTGTACGGATACTCATAAGGGCCAGTTTTTCTGAATATTTTTATTTTAGTTTTTACAATATAATTAAAATGACATGATATTTGTCTAGTACATAATGAAATAAAATGATCTGCTGAGGTGATAAATTAAGCATAAATTACATATTGGATTGTGTGGGTGTGGGTGTGCGGGAGGATTTGTTTCAGGTGTGTGATGTACCCGTAGTATATGGGTATTTTAGTTGATACAAAATGTACAGCAGATCACTTTTCCTACTCCTTTAGTGCCACAACAGCCTATACAAGTTGTAAAATATGATAAAATCTATGTGAAAATCCTTGAAATAGCGGCCATATTGGATTTATGCAAATTAGGGAAACTTCCACTACTTGGATTTTTTGGGACTTTTAGTATGTCATTGTGGGGACCTTACTAAAATGCATTGCAGTGAAAAATATTTTATTGCAATTTGTTTGACGTTAACCTAAAAAAAAGACATAATATTCCTAGCCTATATGAACCTAAGAGATGGAAGACTGCAATTTTGCGATTGATTGGAGGACTTGCGATTGATTTGGATCAATCGTAACTTTTTGTAAGACAGAGCCTTGATGTTGTATGTGTAACACTTTATATACCACACAAAAGACTTCATTTACCCCTAGCCCTAAAACTTTGTTTTATTAAAACATAAGTATTGACCATGTTTAAAGCAAGTTTGATGTTATTACTTTGGAGCAAGTCATAAAATACATTACCAATAGCCACATTTATACAATACAAGTGATCGAAGATGTCATTTTGCTAACAAATTTCACTTTCACTAAACAATTTATTTGTATTATTTCTGGACTGCAACGAATTGCTTTTATTATGCGAAAGATCAATCGGTTTTTTAGACTTTAAAGTGATGAGGTATCTTTTTCTCAGATTCTGAATCAAAATCCTGGATTTAGGTCATGCTGCAATCATAATTATAAACCTTTAGATCAGTTAGGAATCCCATACATTTTATAAGCCAATCGCTTGTCTGATTATCAAGATATTTATGATTGAAAATCGAAATGTCGAAAAACGTTTTCCTAACGGTTTGTATATTAAAATTTTGCAGCCTATTGGGGGAAATTAGTATCATGGTAAAACCGGTCACTAAAAGATGTTTACTTTTTTGCCGCACTTGATGATAATTTTGAAGCGCAATTTGTTTAGGGCTTCAATATAACACCATAGCACAGACACCGATAACACGTAGGGCCATGCATCTCAGATTTAACATTGTTAAACGATGCCTTCAAAATTAATAAATGATAAATTTGATGCTGATTTCAAAACATATAATATCTCTAATCCCATTTCAATTATTGTGTTAAAATAAAAAATAAATTGTAATGGGAAGGTTTATTGTATTATCTTTGAATACAAATGGTGGCAAATGGAATACCGATCAAACTTCTGTTTACAGTTCATATCCTTTGGCTTCTGATATTGTTAGATTTTGTTCCAAAGATAAATGTTTGTCTTCAAATAAACAGATACAAGCTACACTTTACTGTAACTATAGTTTCTGAGTAATCACGTACTATCAGACCAATACCAGGACCGTCCTACGTCTTCGTCATAACCGCCGATCCACCATGCCGTGTTTACGCCTATGTCTCTCAGATGCAGGGCTCGGTCCAGCAATAAAGCATTAGTGCTCTCATCGAGTATTTCAGCCAGAAATCCTCCTCTCCCATTACACTCTTCGGCCCCGTCATCACAGTTCTTCGAAACATCCAGGAATTGGAAACAGGTGCCCATGTATTCTAGTACCATGTTGGATTGGCTGAGTCCGACACTGTGACAAGTTCGATCTAAAGATTGCACACACATAATTCGACAGATGCATGAACTTTCTTTACAAAAAATAAATCATGAAAACAATAAGTTGACCAAACTCATAAAAAGAGTTGCCAATTTATTATCAGCGTCCTTTATAGGATATGTCTGTTTTTAATCAACCTTAATTTCGGCCAGGATCGGAAACGTTTATGCTGTTATGGCATGCACAGTACAGATATGTAAAGTTCCATAATAGTTTTGTTTAATATTTTTTAATTGGAAAATATCACGGGGTCGTTGAATAAAATCTAATAGTGTATCTACAAATGTCTAATTTTGTTAAATATTCAAAACATTCTTTATTGGGATATCTTTATAGCTAGATGAAATATCGTAACAATATCATATTCGTAACAAATTGTAGGCCTGAGAAAATCATTACGAAACAAGAAAATTTCCAAATTTACGAGAGGTTAGGATTCTCCAAAGCTTCCTCCTGTAAAAGTAATGAATCACAATAACTTGAGTGCCGATATTCGTGAAAGTCAATTTCATGCCGCGAGAACGGAGGTCATTATTAAACAAAAGTCATTAGTTCTAGTAAGAGCCAAAGTTGCTTATACTCACTATATTGGCATAGCACACCAATCTCGTCTCCTGGTGACCTAGGACTCCATGCAAATTCACCTGAATTACTCTGATATGATATTTCGATGCAATCTCCCGAGCTTGAATCAGGGTATGCTATCTCCCAAAAGAAGCGATCGATGTATGTGTCATCTGATTAATAAATTTCGATAAACACTGTCAGAACTCTTATAAACTGGCGTTAGAAAACCATTTTTCTCAATTCTCATCGTAGGGGGTGGGAAAATCAGGTATAAAAAGACACTGCATAAGTATCTGCTCATTTTCTCTTGATGTACAAGATTGTGCTATATACATGTACCATACATAGGCTTACACAAACACAATTTCCCCCAAAATGTCAAATATTCTGACGTTGCTTAACCGAATATCAATTATGAATTGTCCATTTCTTTAAAAGTTAAAACAAGTTTTAAAGTTCTAAAATGTGAACTTGCCGAAATTATATGTTTATGATGACAACCATGTTTCTTTTTCCCGTATGTATGTATTACGCAAACGTACCATGTTCCCATTTAGTCTGGATTGAATGAAGAACTTACTTTGTCTCCATTTCCAGTCTAGACCTTCCCTTGCACCGATCCAGACGTTATTGTCAAGGTTTTCTCCGGTTAATTGGGCAATAAAGTTCTGCATGTCAACATCTTTCACTGTGACAAGTAACTCCCCCTTATCATCATAGCAGAAGTTAAATGATGCTTCCCACGTTCTCCGTGTGTCACTTGTACGAAAGCAGGTGAGATTAGTGTAACGTCTAGTATCGGCCGGATCACACTTTCCTTTGAGATACAAAATATATGATCGAATATATGGTTAGAAAAATATTTCCTTAACAAAAAACATCGTACAGAACACAATACCACGGATAAAAATGAGAATCTATGTTTCTCTCTGCTGCACGTTTACAATAGTTTCATGTTTGATAAGTCTATATGTGGAGGTGTAATGGTATAGAGTGGAGAAGTGTGACGTCATCAACAATCTAAAAATAGAATTCCTCAATTTTTTCTTCATTTTCCGAAAGAGCATCAAAAATAATGTCAAAATGTCGAAAACCAATTGAACATGTTAAGTATTGGCTGAGATATGACCATCTGAATAAATATGTTTCATTGACGATCAGCCATTCACAAAGAAAGACGAAAGACCTGATGCATGGCTGCTCTTCTACGAAACGGAGTTAAGTTTTTTGTCAACTCTGTTTGAAGCTACGGCAGGTAGCCAGTGAAAACGAACTCGTTTGATCAAATTATGCAAATGCAAGTATTACAAACAAACAGAACTTTGTTATTCCTGGCTCATTTTTCCTGATTGAGGTGTCATATGAAAGGGCAGAAATATAACTTTCTAGAAATGTGATTTTCTCTTTAAAATTCAGATACCGCCCGCCAAATGACTTTTTGGTTTCCTCTCTTCAAATTACTTTTAATCACTCATGCGTGAAATATGCATCATATGAATTGCATCAAATAAAAGAAGAGGGTCTTAGCTTTCCAAATATGTGCCATATTAATCATAATTGTGGTTAAGTTATGATAAATCATCAATAGTTCTCGTTTTTTTTTGGGGGGGGGGGGAGGGGGGGGGGGGCGCACTGTAGTATAAGAAATTTCACGTCGTAATCTACTGGTGACGTAAAATACCGGCATGTTTGATAACCAGGTATAGTCGCTTTTAAGAAAAATGGGAGAGATGACTTATGTCTCTCCCCGTCACTTTCAGTACATTAGACATGTTATATCATTTTGTATTCGTGTAAATCTTACCCTGCAAATAGATAATCCATGGTCTTATGTATTAACCTAAAATCAATAACTGTGCCGTTTTCTAGATTTCTTGACAAAGTTGATGATATAAGAAGCAGATTGTAGCCTGATATGTCTTAACTCATAATACTGTGTCCCAAAAGACAGGTTAAAGGAAACTAAATTTATTCGACGAAACTGACAATACATATTAGCACGTTGGCCTCGATGTTTACACTTACTTTGACAGACGGGAGGGTCATTCTCCCATGTGCCATCTTGTAGACATCTATTCAAGTTACTTCCAAGCAGAGTGTATTCACTGCTGCTGCATGTATATGTAATCGTCTGGTTTACCACGGGATCTTCAGCCAATAGAGGATCGAGCCTTGAATAGGCAGCTACGGGAGGCGACGGACACTTAATGGCTGAAAGAACACGAGTAATGATTATCAAACATGATAGGAACTACTTTCGAAAAATCAATCTAAGGCAATAATAATAATTTCGGCTAATAAGGCTTATAGGCGCCGTTTGAAATATTTGAAATTTACAGGGAGCACTGATAAATTCGGATTATTCAATTTTCTCGAGAGCAGAAGTGTTTTCGGGGCTACATTTTTAAGTGCATCAACAGGGGCATCCAAATATATGAAAAATTTAAAGAATTACTATCCATCCAATTTTCATAATTTCTTAAAACTTTGTATTACCTTTAATGTAGACGGCTGTTCCCTGAGACAGTATGGTGCCTACAGGCGCGTACGAAGGGGGGCGGGGGGTTCGGGGTTAATCCCCCCACTTGAGTTTTTTATGTGTATGTTTTGTGTATTTTTTTTATGCCAATGACTGACCTAAAAAAGGTGACCTTACCCCCCCCCCCCCCAACGAAACAAAATGTTGCGAAATTTTGGGCTCAATTTTAACCCCCCCCCCTTGAAAACATCCTGCGTACGCCACTGGGTGCCTTTGTAAACGGGAAGGTTGGCAAATGTCAGTTTAATAATACAAAAAAAATACCCCTGCACCAGAGGATTGATCTTGTGTAGGTTTATGGTTGCAATTTGGTTATTTTTTTTTTATTAGGGTTAGGGTTCGGGATAGTTTGAGTAATTAGGTTCAGAGTTTTGCTTCTATATGAGCTTTTTAAAGCTTTAGTCATCGCACCATTTTAAGTATTTAAAAGTTTCGCGTCATCAGCCCAAATTCATTGACAGATTTGTTTTCCTTCACTTTTATATATGAACATTGTAGTACGAGTATATTCTCGCGTGACAGCCGACGCCTCTTGTTCGAATATATATTACTATTATCCGGTTACTGAATGTTGCGAGTGATTGAAGTGAGCGGGCAAAAAGGATTTGTCATCAGTATTATACCATAAGATATTCGGTCATATCGTTGCCATGGATCATTTCTTTTGCGACAGAGCGAAGCGAGCGAGGAAAAAGACACTACATTATCTGTAAAATATTTTTTCCTGATCAAAATACCCCAGTTCTTATTCTGGCACTTGCTTTTTTTGATACTTTGTTTTCATGAAGTTGATTTTACTCCATGCAGATTGCTTGTATATTTGTAACATCACTACATTTCTCCCGCGGTCTCCCTTACGGCAGTGCAATTAAAAACACCGGTGTAGGATAATGGTCACGGAACAACTATCTCCGGAACATGTTTCTGTCGTACAAACTAAAATATACGATTTAGATCTTGATGATTTATTTACAAAAATCCTTCACATATAGCCATTTATTAAGCGGCCACTGCTGATTAAATGAAGTTGAGTTCTGGTCATGCGATTGCATTGCGAAAGAAACGGTGTGGAACCGACCAGAAAAGGTTGATCATCTAGCATATAAGAATTTGTGTGTATTGCAAGGTTCTGGAATCATCAAAATGATAAGAAATTTGGCCAAGTCTTGGTAAAATTACAAACACTTGCACAGAAAGATGTATATGGGACTACACGAACACGTGGCGTAAAAAACCGGCCCCCCGATTTTTACGATGTTA
This sequence comes from Strongylocentrotus purpuratus, assembly GCF_000002235.5. NCBI lineage: Eukaryota > Metazoa > Echinodermata > Echinoidea > Camarodonta > Strongylocentrotidae > Strongylocentrotus > Strongylocentrotus purpuratus. Next base: position 1,289,374 of record NW_022145594.1, on the reverse strand, counting down.
CATGCATATTTAGAATATGAAGGCATTTGAAGAGCCATGCTTTTCAGGGAACATGTCTTAACTGATGTTCTTCCATATTTGCATAATAAGAATGAGTAATATTCACAAATTATTTTTCACCTCTTCCCAGAACTCAACCTTCTCTTTAACAGTTTCTCTACTGGGGGTCTAGTGACGAGGTATTCGATTAACCTGTTATTAATAAATGAACTGCAATAAATTGAATGCAGTTTACAAACTTTATTTGTTGCTATGTCGGGCCAGCCTCGAGCAAGCTCTCAAGTTCTCAAGAACAAATGTTCGTTAAACAGTATGCATGACATTTGAATAATTATGTTGGTAAACCGGTCTACTTCAATGACCTTGTACGTCGTCTTATGAAACATGCCAACATCACACTGCTGTATTACGTAATCTGAACATGTATCCTATGGCCATACAATGTGGTATTGAAATAGCACTTGAGATGTTATCTCGGGTGTCTTTATAATCGCTATATTACTATGACATCGATAATCTTTATGCTAACCGAAGAAATGTGTGCCGCCCATTAGCAGTACGACGATGTACATGATTAATTTAGTAATAATGAATAGTTTAGCAACTCACTCCATAGAAAACAAAATGTCCAATTTTTCAGGGAAATTTTGTTGTAAGTTGAAGTCATTGATTTCAATAATTCATAAAGATGAATTATACAGGGGCCCCAAAACTACACGACACAACTACAATATCTGTAGTAGTAGTAGTAGTAGTAGTAGTAGTAGTAGTATCTCTATACAGAGCGAATTTATTTTTCATTTCTTTTCACATAATATAAACAATAACAAAAAATAATAAAGTAATGATGTAACAAAAATGAGCATTGAAGTCTATTATTTGTAAATTTCATTTCGTTTTTTCATTTATTTCCATCTTCATATAAACACAATAGATCATTACAAAATTATACATTGAATTTTTTTAACATGCGATCATACATGTCAACAGTATCAAAGACACCAAACTTGAGAAAAGGGAAACTAAAATAAGGCCAAAAGACCTTGTAAAATAAGTTCCCGAAATGTATACAATTTTATTTTATTTTTTGTCAACTTATTCTGTTACTGAAAACATGTAAAGAAATTAAAAACAAACAGTGGATACAAAATAAAAACGACAATATATATGTTATTTTTTTATTTTTTTAAAGTCATGCATAGTCTCTTTTTTCCCTTCTAAATTCAAATTAACATGATTATAGTTTTCTTTAAATTATCTATATAATGCGCTAATTTAGATTGAATGCTTTGAGCTTGTGAAGCGCTTACCCGTGCATATGGGGTGTATGACCCAGCCAAGATCCATCCTGTAAGCAAACCCAAACAACAGTACTTGTCAGGCCATCCATCATGTATCCATCACTGCATTCCCATGTGAAATAAGAACCTGTATCGAGCGTTTGGTTCGACAAGGTTGTTATGGTGTTAGGTACGGGGTCTGGCATGGCACAGGTAGCAGATATCAAACCTGTGGAGAGGATATATAATAGGGAAATGATCTCAACTACTTTCGAGAAATCAACTCTAGGGCAATTTCAGTAACCTATCGTAATATCAATTATGTTCAAAATACTTAACTTGTCACTGTCATGCTGGCACTTTTCAATACTTGACGCACACGGCTACTGAAATTGCATTAAGGTGATTTTTTTTAAAGTTGATGCTATAAAAGCAAAAAGCAATCCCCGCCCCTAGAAAATCACAAGGGTTTGCACCGCCCCCCCCCCCCCGATGTCTTTTTTTTGGTTCGCCATCACATACCAATTGACACCTAGATAGAGAGCGGACAATTTAGATTAATGTTATCTTTTGTGTACTTAAGGTCCATGTACGCAAGATGATTGGGGAGGGGGGGGGGGTTTTTTGGGGTGAGGGGTAGTGAGCACTATTTTTTATTTTATTTTTTATATTTTTGCTCCCAAAAATTTGAAAATCGCGCCGGCCGATAATTCGCTCATTGGCGGGGGGGGGGGGGGGGGTAGGCAATTTGAAAAATCGCACCCCACCCCCTTGAGCACCAAGGGGGGGGGCATCTCCATAAAAAGGTAACATTTACTTGTTTTTACACGTTTTTTCCCCAGGGAGGGGGATACGGCAATGATTCCGGCATCTACACTGCGCCCCCCCCTCCCCGCCACCAAGTTTCTATTGTTTTAGTTGACTCGATAAAAAGGGAAAACTTTTTTTGCGTTGATTTGATTTGATGTTTATTTATTCCATATACATCACCTTTTAAACATCTACAAGCTTATAGCTTAATGTCATAATCACATGGTACATACAGAAAGATAACATAATATTTTCCAATATTTTATGTAAGTCTAATTTGTTTCTATTTTGAATTACATCCTAGGTTAATGACCTATTCCTCTCACTTTTGGTTAATTGTATTTTTTTGGTCATTATATTTCTGTGTTAACTGGCTATTTCCGCTATTTTGTAATTTGTATTGGTGTGCGTGAATGTGTGCATGAAGTTATTGTGTGCTATTAAAACTGTATGGATATATCTTAGCATGTATTTCCTTTCAATCAAGTAAATGATGTAGGGTAAATGTATGTTTTATGAAGTGCAATATGATATTACTAATAATGATATGAACTTTGATGTTTTCGACAAGACTTGATACAGATGATAATTTTTTTTCACATCTAATAATCCCACTAAGTACTGGCTACCTGTTGATTTTAATGTGAACCAAGATTTAACTAATAAGTATAACATAAATTTAGCATTCTCCACTTTAATTCTAGAAGTTTGAAGACAAATGTTGACGCTTACTGATCAGTTTATTAGTCAACTTAACTTGAATTTTTCTATATATGGTTTAAGTGAAACCTGGATTCACGATAACACAATGTTATTATTTAATAGGGATGGTTAAAACATTTTATCATAATGACAGACGAGGTAGGAGAGGTGGAGGGGTTGCACTCTTGGTTAATGATTATTTGATGCTAAAGTTCAAGACGATATTTATTTACCTGAAACTCTCTGTGAATATTTTTATTGAAGTCATATTGGATAATAGTAAAAACATCATTGTTGGCATAATTTTACCGAGACCTTAATAAACCCATTTGAGATTTCAATGAGAATATGAATGATTGTCTTGAAAATATATCTTTAGAAAATAAATCAGTTTATATAATGGGAGATTATAACATTGATCTACTTAAATATAATTCGCTTCAATGCATTGATGATTTTGTAATATTATGTACAACAACTAATTTCGCCCATCAATTGACAAACCTACAAGAATATGTAAGAAGTCTGTCACTTTGATCGATATATCTTGACAAATGTAGTCACCAAAGACATTCACTCTGGTATTTTCTATAGTGGTATAAAAGACCATCTACCTATTTTCCAAATAACCAACCTCTCTATTAGTCCTTGTCATAGACCATCTTTATTTTCTACGTAAGGAAAACGGATCCTTTAATAAAGTTTAAGTTTATTTAAGAGGGATTTATCTGTTTTAGAATGGAATGAAGTATTTTTCTTGTGATGTAGATGAGGCCTTTAATTCATTTTTAAACATATTTAAAACTGTGTATGATCATAACTTTGTTGTTCGTAAAGTGAAGAAAAGAAAACTGCCACGAAAACCTTGGATAACCCCTTCACTGTTAAATAAGATTAATACAAAATATAGATTATATAAAACATTTTGTCGAAAAAGAAACGACAGCAATGCATGTAAATATACAAAATTTAGAAATATATTAAACTCAATTTTACAGTCTGTAAGGAAAAAATATTTGTGTGATTTATTACAGAAGAATAGGAATAATATGTCTAAAACTTGGGAAGTTATTAATGATTTATTAGGAAAGAGAAGGAAATGCCAATATCCTAATTAGTTTCTAAAAGATAAGAACAAGTTAACTGATCGTCAATTGATTGTAAATGAATTTAATTCTTATTTTTCTAGTATTGCTACAAAACTAAAATCTGAACATATCAGAAACCAAAATGCAATTTTAGTTCATTTTTGCGAGATCCTCGTAGCAAATCAATATTTGTTCATCCTACCAATGAAACAGAAGTTTTGAATATTGTCAAATTGCTCAATTCAACCAAGAGCACAGCTTTTGAAGGAATAAGTCAGTTCATAATAAAACATGTTATATATTTCATTGTCAAACCAATTGTTTTTATATGTAATCTTTCCTTTTTGTCAGGAGAAGTCCCCAAGAATTTTAAAGTATGACAAATCATACCCATATTTTAAAAAGGTGATCCCCACATATTCTCTAATTATCGACCAATAACATTACTCCCCTGTTTTCCTAAGATACTGGAGAAATTAATTCATAATAGGCTCTTTATTCATATTAATACAAATAATTTTCTGACTGTTTCTCAATATGGTTTTAGAAAAATCTCATCATGTGGACATGCTCTAATTGACCTTCATGATCACATACTCAATAGATAATAAATTGCATACATTAGACTTGTTTCTTGATTTGTCGAAAGCTTTCGATTTCAACTCTCAATATGGTTTTAGAAAAATCTCATCATGTGGACATGCTCTAATTGACCTTCATGATCACATATTCAATAGATAATAAATTGCATACATTAGACTTGTTTCTTGATTTGTCGAAAGCTTTCGATTTCAACTCTCAATATGGTTTTAGAAAAATCTCATCATGTTGACATGCTCTAATTGACCTTCATGATTACATATTCAATAGATAATAAATTGCATACATTAGACTTGTTTCTTGATTTGTCGAAACCTTTCGATGTCAATAACCACTTGACAAAACAATTGCACTTTATTTGCATAATAAAACTAATCCTTGCAATATTAATGATGTACAAATATTAATAAACAATGTAAATTTTAACGTGTGCTCTTCTGTTAGATTTCTTGGGATTCTTTTGGATGATACTTTATCTTTTCAGGATCATCGATTGTATATAACTAACAAAATATGAAAAAAAAAAACCCATTAGTGTTCTTTGTAAATTACGTGTATTTCTGTCTGAAAAAGTATTCTTGATGTTGTATAATTGTTTAATTTTGCCTTACTTACATTACTGTAATATCACCTGGACCGGTGTGGGAATAACTAAACTAGAACCTCTCTATAAACTTCGAAAGAAAGCTTTGAGAATATGTAAATAATCCCATTATCAAGCATTCAGGTCCCCTGTTTTTTCGCCTAAGAACACTCAATATTTATGATACATAACATTCAAAGTGCTATTATGATGTGTAATGTTATAATAATTATGTACCTAAAGAGTTTGTCAAATATTTATCCTTAATAAATCTGTTCATTTATATAATACTCGTTCCTGTATCAAATATCATTATCCAAAGGTCTCTACCCAGTTAATGCTTTGCTCTTTTAGACATAATGGTCCCCGTATTTGGAATGATTTGACTAATAAACTAACACTATGCACAACTATATCATCCTTTAAAGTTCTATTGAAGAGACAGTTGGTCTCTTCGTATTTCCCTTAACTCATTCTTTTAACTTGTTCTACCTTACAATGTACCATGCATGTGTGTGTGTGTGCATGTGTGCGTATGGGTATGTGTGTGTGTGTGTGTGTGTGTGTGTTCATCGGTGTGTATCTATATCTTATTTATATATTGTTACAACCATGTAATCTCGTTATTTATTATTTATGTCAGGGGACTATTATACTTACAAGTTTTTCGAATTTCCTTGATTAGTCTCCAATTTCTGAATTCCAGAATTGTAAGGTTATGATTGTTTCATGTTACTTTTGTATATATATTATGTGATGGTTTTATGACTGAAATAAATGAACTGAACTGAACTTAACTAATTGAACATAATGGACATGGTAATAATTATAACTAAACATAAAATATAGAAAACATAATGTACATGGTGATAGTTATGACAAAGGACACAATCCTATAAATCAATCAATAAAGTGGGGGATCTACTAAAAAGCAAAGCTTGTATTATGTAGGTCCCAGTTAATAGTTTGTATATTAATTAGTATCTGAATTAACATAAGATATTTACAAAATCATATGATTACACGAGGGTTATCTTTAAGTGACACAATTTACTAAGCATATCGTAAACAATTGAGACAAAAGGGAATAGTTCTGTGCTTTACTCAGCATAACCAAATATACATATACATTTAATAAAATGATCAGTGTATATTTTAGCACTACTCGTGTGGAGAAAAAGAATAATTGCAAGGAAAAACAATTCAGAGAAGAGAACAGGTACCGAAGGAAAGATGATTAACGAGAATGGAAAGTAACAACAACAAAAAACGGATGAAGAAGAAGAAAAAGAGCAAAAAAAAATGAAACAAGGGATAGAAAGACAAGTGAGAAAGTTCTGAACAATGGGGAAGAAAAGAAAAATGGAGAGAGCTAGAGGGAGGGATTAACATAGGTATAAAGCCGTCTTTGACCAGTGGTAGAGAGTGTGGTGAGTAAATGAGAAAGAATGACAAGCAGATGTTAGGTGTAACGTGTTTAAGTATCATGGTTGTATAGGTTTCGAATCGGATCCGACTTCCTGGTTAGTAGTCATGAATTATCTTTTTGGTAGATGTTTATGGAGGAATAACGGATTGATGTGAGCACCATATCTTTTGTTAAAATGATTCTCATTGCTCTATTTTTAAGAGGTGTATTTTATTTAGGTTAGATCTATTGCAGTTACCCCAGACAAGAATACCTTAGTTCAATATAGATTAAATCAGAGTTTAGTACAATGTACGAAGGGTCTTTCAGGGTAAAAATTGCTTCAGTTTATTAATAATACCAATGTTTCTAGATAATCTTTTGCAAAGGTAATGTGTTTGTGTTTTCCATGACAGTTGATCGTCGATCATGACACCCAAAAATCTAGTCGATTCAACCTTATTTATGACCAGATCATTCATGATTATATTTCCTGATATTGTATGAAGAGTATCACTGAACAGCATAAAATTGGTTTCGTCTAGATTCAAAGAAAGTCTATTGGCTCTAATCCGTTTAGCCACGTTGTTTGATTCGGTATTTACAATTTGTATTAGTTGATGTGGATCTTGGTGAGAAAAGAATATATATTTTAATCGTCCGAAAACAATATAAAAGTAAATATTTGCGATGATCTATAGCAGTCATTGACATAGATGATGAAAAGAAGGGGACCGAGGATCGAACCCTGCGGCACCCCACAACTGTATGTTACTCAGAATTAGTCTCTTATGCATAATTTGTTCAAGTATCTTGGAAAAAGTTGTTAAGAGAGATATTAGCGCATCTCAAATTTCCATTATTATGGTATGCGTTGATTTCTCTTCATCTCTTTCTTTAAAATCTATTTTTGGCGGTATGAACTTCACTACACACCACAAACACAGACCCACAGTAAGAACAAAAACCAGTGCCCCACCAAAGGTGGTGACCCCTCCCTTAATTTGTTCCTCCATTCAGACATGAGCCAGGCTACACTGCTATCTGTTTAATAAAATACAACACCCTCCTTTGCTCTAAAAGCAAACAAAAAACTCTAATTTCGCCATATACCTTATCAATCTAAATGGTCAACCTCATGTATGAAACTATGATTAAACAATTTCAGTCAAACAATTAAACACATTAATTGAGCAAGTAATTGAAACCAAACACATCCTTCTTCACAGGATGTGAGAGAAACCGCAATACAAACAATCCACACTTTCAGGGCAAAAATAGCATATAAAAGTGCATAGTCCGGGCCTAAAACCTTGACAGACTTTTTCTTTATTTTGCATTTTTTCAATGATACCACAATTTCGTGAATGTTAGGATACACATAAATGCATATAGGTTACTATGTTCGATGAAGCATGCTTTCAGTGGCTGTAAATATTAAACACATTGATCGGTACACTTAATAGGAGAAAGAGTCCTTAAATTATTTGTTAGTTCATAACCACCCCACCCACGTTTTTATATCAAGAAATGTAAAATATCTGGTTCCAAAGTTATTTCACTTGTAATACTCAGGTAGACCCCATCCTGTCTCCATGATTTGGCCAAATGATACATAAACTTGATTTGCGTGAAAGAGATACTACAAAGTTAAAATGTAATTGATTTAATCTCAATAATATTAATTATCATAATATTATTATTATCAATAAATGTTTATTCTTATTGTTAATATAATTATCTTTATTATTTATCATAATATTACTATTATCAATAAATGTATTATTCTATTGTTAATATAATTATCTTTATTATTTTTATCTAAGTATCATCAGTATCATCATTATTTTTTAAAGTTTATTTTCATTAAGCGGATTGTATAAAACATTGGCACATGCATACTCTATCGAATCAGAATGAAACCCATGAACATAAGTCTATTATAAGATGGGTAAAAGAATCACTGCAATCTGATTGATCAATTACGATGTAATTATGTTTACTGGATGCACGCGATATTGGCGATCGATACCACAGATATCCTTTTTTTTTAAATAATTATCTTTTATTTTTTTATTTTTTTAATGTTTTTTTATTAAAATGGATAATGGCGCTATATAAATCTCATGTATCATCATCATATATATTTTTTTTAATGAATTTTTTGATAATTTTTTTTTTTGGTGATAATTATAAGTTTTTTCGTGTTTTTGATAGTTATAATCTGTTTAAAAAAAAAATCTATAATTTTTTTTTTTTTTTTTAAATTTCATGATAAGTTAAATATCATGCGTCCGGTAAAAAAAAACATGCGTCCGGTAAAAAATATCATGCGTCCGGTAAAAAAAATTACCGGACGCATGATTTTGCCATGCACCCGGTAAATCTGTAAAATAACAAAATTTTGTATTAAAATGGATAATGGCGCTATATAAATCTCATGTATCATCATCATATATTTTTTTTTAATGAATTTTTGATAATTTTTTTTTTTGGTGATAATTATAAGTTTTTCGTGTTTTTTGATAGTTATAATCTGTTAAAAAAAAAAATCTATAATTTTTTTTTTTTTTTTAAATTCATGATAAGTTAAATATCATGCGTCCGGTAAAAAAAAACATGCGTCCGGTAAAAATATCATGCGTCCGGTAAAAAAAATTACCGGACGCATGATTTGCCATGCACCCGGTAAATCTGTAAAATAACAAAATTTTGTATTTTTGACAATTTTTGGGACCCCATCTTATAACAGATTTAATTCGTGGGTCGGTGGAATTGTGTGCACGCAGTACCTTTGAATTTGGTCTGAAACCATTCAAAGGTACCTTGTGCACACAATCCCTACCAACGCACTCAAACATATGCATCATTTGTATACTTGACTGGATAAAAAAAGGAATAAAAAGGAAGTACTTCTACCGTAAGTACATTTAGCAATTGACATAGCATTGTGTTTGTGTAAATTGCAAATAGGGTGTACAACATCAATACACACACAGACATGTGCGAAATATTGATTATCACTTGAACGCAGGGGCGAACGCAGGATTTTCAGGGGGGGGGGGGGGGGGGTAAGCGGACACATTTTTTTTTTTTGGAGGGGGTCGCGAAATTTGAAAATTTTACATTTTTCTTCGTTGGGGGGGGGGGGGGGGTGGTAATGTCACCTTAGGTTAGCCGTGGGCATAATTTTTTTTTTTTTTTTTTTAATAATAAAAAAAAAAAAAAAGGGGGGGGATTTTAGTTTTTTGGGGGGTTTACACACATAAAAATACCAAAGGGGGGGGGGGGTTTAACCCCCAAACCCCCCTCCCATGCGTACGCCCCTGCTTGAACGAATATCATGCTGGGGGGGGGGGTCTGGCGAGGAATATAAAATACGAGTTAACAAAGACATCGGGTTCGTTCGTTCGTTCGTTCGTACAAAGAATATCAAGAAGTACATCATCTAAATAGGAAGATCCTAATAGCTAACTAATTGTTTCATCATCGAGCTCTCGAAGTCCAGAAGCACCATGAGGAGATTTGTAGACAGGCTTTTTTGAGAGGTTGCTGACTCCTTGTTTTGCACAGGTCTTTGGAATGAGCTCCTTCAAGTTGGTAGTTGACGAATTCCACTGGTCTGACCAGCATTTTGCTATCCAAGTAGGTAAGGTGGAGAGGGGCTTCTCAAGCGGCAGCTTAGCAGCCTGTGTCGCCAAGTGTCTTGTAGGTAGAGGCTGTGCGTCAAAGGCAGAGGGGGCAGGAACAAGGCATATATCTCTATAATGCTTTGGGCAAACTAAGTGTACTGCGCATCTCGTCTGAGCTGAGCTGGGTATGCCAGACAGTGGGTATGGCCTCAGTGTTTTTATCTTGTAACTTTCCATTGCTAACTAGGGACTGAAGCGATGGAGTTGCAGTAGTAACATGTTTTGGAGCACTGCTTCAACCAGTGAGCTTTTTGATGGTTGTCCAGGCCTTGCGACTAGAGTGGGTAAAGTTGATCTCAGAGACTTCTTTTTCCCATGTTATCTCCTCTTTCTCCTAGTAATATCAGCAGGTCGTTCCCTACAGCTTCTTTGTTCAATGGTCTTGGACTTAGTATAGGATTTTTACAGACGGTCGCATTCCTCGTCCCAGCAGGGTTTATTCTGCCCCTGGAGATGGAGAGTTTTGCCGCCTGAGCAGAACGCATGGAGGGGTAAGGGGTCTGGCAGTCAAGATGTTAGCTTGTTTATGAGTTCCTAGAACTGGGCCAGTCAGCTTTTCTGAAATTCTATCTTCTTTGGTAGGTTGGAGAGTTGAAGCTTGATGTCGCTTGAGATGATGATGATTGGGCAGTGGCCAGACCTCGGGAACTTTGAAAGCACAGTCAGTTTTGAGCAGGTGTGTCTGATGTTTGATGAAACCAGTGACAGGTCGGGGAAAGTCCATGATGTTTTGCTGCTGAGTAGAATGTGGGGCTGTCGTTGCTGTCATGCACAGCTAGGGCTCAAATTATTTGTTTGTCCACGGGGGCTCTTCCCAAAAAAAGAGCCCCCGCGAGCAGGCTTATTCAGTACTGACGGGGGTTCGTTTTTTAATACAAATTCCATTAAATTGGTGGTACTTGTGATACTCCTTTAATTCTTTGCTATTTCATCATTATCGGCATTATTCATTATTTAGATCACCCCGTACAGTCGCCTCCTCTCCAACTGGTTCCTTTTACTAAACTTAGCTGTCGGTTGATTTACTGGTCGAGGTTCATTATTTGCTGGTCTTTGGAATCACCAGATTTCAGAGGATTCACGATTTTCACAACGAAAACGTTCTTCACGTTTCGGTGCTTGCGTGATCGCCTCTATCTAGCTCCAGCAGATATGGGGCGACAGCGTGCACATCAGAATACTACCGGTGCAGCTAGTATAGCCACTGCTGACGGCCGCCATGCACTGCGAGCTTCCGTTGTTTGTATATTATGTAAAACTCATAGAGATGGGAGATGAGAGATATAGCGCAATCCTGCGGCGAAATGGCGTTCATTTGTTTACAATATGGCAGCCCACCAGACACCGAAAAATTCGAGCGGAAATCCTGCAAGCTATAAATCTACTTTCCATAGTTCCATTTCATTGGTTTAAGTTTTGAAAGTTGAAACTCAATATTGTGTGAAAGTTATAACAGAAAAGATAATCTTTATTTTATAATTCCACGCGGGGGCGATTTTTAATTTTGCAATCGCCACCGTGAGCAATCTGACGGAGGCGATTATGAAGCTCACCAGTTGGCGAGGAGGCGACTGTACGGGCTTGGACCAGATAATTCGTACAGAGAGGAGGAGATCTGACCATTAGCTGCATGTTATAACTTGTAAAATTGTAAGAGGGAAATAATGCCGATACTTATGAAATAGCAAATAATTGAAGGAGTATCACAAGTACCACCAATTCAATGGAAATTTGTATCAAAAAGAACCCCCGTCAGTACTAAAAGAGCTCCCGTTAGCCTTCTCACAGAGGCGGCTCACGGGGGCTCTTTTTTTTGGGAAGAGCCCCCGTGGACCAAAAAATAATTTGAGCCCTTCCTATGACAATAGTTTATATGTACTTTTTACTTAAAAAGAAATTGAATTAGATACGATTTACATATTAAAGACAAGAAAAATGAGACCACAAAAACTAATCACATGAATCTACTTTCCTTCAGACCTATGCTGTTAGCTCACTGACAAAAAGTTAGCTATACATGGCTTATTTAGGAAAACTCCTGATCATTTCTGGATGACTTCCCTTCATAGAATGACTGCCTTTAGTATATATACTTACATATAAAGTGAGACGAAGTCACAACGTGAATGACAACACATATGAATTGATATGACGAACACTTCATTTCGGCGATATGTCGGGAAAGTACTAACAGAAGAAGGAAATGGCTGTAAGCACTTTTTATGACGTATGCAACAGTTGTGTCTACTCGAATTCCTGGCTATCACGAACAGTCCTTTACCAGCGAACAAGTCTGACTGAATTTCTTCCGTGTTTATTTCCTTTTATATATCCCGGATCGAAATGATGTACAATGTACGTGTATTGTGTTCGTCAGTGGCGTAATGAACAAAAACATTGGGGGATGGAGGAGGGGGGGGGGAACAACAAATCCGCATTACCCCCACTCTTACACGCAGGTCCCGCTGAACGTTTTTTAAAGTGGGGTCTAGGGGCAGAGCCCCGTCGGAGGTCAGGGGGCGGAGCCCCCGAACCTCGGGGTACCGTCATCAGTGGCAGATCCAGGAATTTCTTACGGGGGGGGGGGCACAAAATGGCATGGGGTGAAATATATGTAAGACAATGAGGCGACAGAGCGAGGCTTAAGCGGCGAGGGAGCGGAGCAACCAAGCGGGGGTGAGTCTGGGAGGTGGTTCTGACCCCCTCCCAGAGTAGGAAGCATTTGCAATTTTAGAATCACATTAGACGAATTTTCAGGCACTTCCTGGGCTAATATGACGTAAATTGCTTCTTCTACCCCCTCCAAGAGTAGGGATCTTTTGTGATTTGAGAACCACTTATGGCGCATTAATATCCAGCGGCACTTCCTGGAAAAAACGAGGTCTTCTGATTGTTAGAATTTAAAGAAAAGTGATCTGTCACGTCGTGAGACGTTGTACAGTATAGTATACGCTGCACAATGCACAACGACGGTGGTCCAGTACTTCACCAGTAGTACTTGCAAAAATTAACTCGAGTATTATCAGGGGCGACGCTAGACCTCTTTCAGTGTGGGGGAGGGGGAGGGGGAGGTGTAGAGGCCACCGATTACCGACATAGCGAGCCACCAATTACCGACAAATATATTAATGCCAATGTTCCAAAGTCTACAAATTTTATCCTATAAACCCGGCGCCAGGAACTAAGTTAATTTTCAGTTTTTTCCTTCCGCGCGGAGCGTGGAAGCTTTGACGTTTCATTTCGTTATTAGAGATAGAAGACGATTCATTGTACCTTCTCGACTATTAATCCTTGTCTGAATTTTAATTCCCCCCCTTCCCTCGCGAATCGCGGAGCTTTGATGTACGTTTTAATAAATTATTACTCTTAATACTTGATTTAATTAATTTTCGCCAAACCCGCGCAAAGCGCGGAAGCTTTCACCTTTCATTAAAATATTAGAAAAAGAAGACGATTCGTTGTATCATGTCCTTGTCTGAATCCAGTTTCCCCCCTCCCGCGTGAACCACGGAAACTTTGACGTTACATTAAATTATTAGAAAGGAAGATGATTCGTTGTACAGTTCTCGACTCTTAATCCTTGTCTGAATTCAGTCCCCCCCCTCCCCCCTCCCGCGCGAAGCGCGGAAGCTTGATGTTACAATACATTATTAGTCTTAATCCTTGTTTGAATTCATTTTCACCCATCCCGCGCAAAGCGCGGAAGCTTTCACCAAGACGATTCGTTGTATCGTGTCCTTGTCTGAATCCAGTTTCCCCAACCCGCGTGAAGCGCGGAAGCTTTGACGTTACATTAAATTATTACTCTTAATCCTGGTCTGAATTCATTTTCACCTATCCCGTGCGAAGCGCTAAAGTTTTTACTTTCATTAAATTATTAGAGAGAGAAAACGATTTATTGTTTCGTCTTCTTGTCTGAAATCATTTTCACCCATCCCGCGCGTAGCGCGAAACTTTCACGTTTCATTAAATTATTAGAGAAAGAAGACGATTCGTTGTACCGTTCTCGGCCCTTAATCCTACTCTGAATGCAGTTGCTCCCCTCCAGCGCGAAGCGCGGGAGCTTTGCCGTTTCATTAAATTATTAGAGAAAGAAGACGATTCGTTGTACTGTTCTCTACTCTTAATCCTTGTCTGAATTCAGTTTCCCCAATGGGCCCCTAACGGTACACGTGCAGTGTTACATGATGTACTTATGGAATGTTCGTTCGCAGATCAGTGCATGCACAGCCCGAGTGCTTTTCGCAGTAGTTTCTGGAAAGGAATGTTATTAATGACTATACAAAACATATTACGCTCTTCCTGGCTATTTGGGTATGTTTAAATTTGCAACAGAAATTGAGAAACGCGCATTTTGTTGAAAATCATGTTATGTAACGAACATTTATGCATCACTTGTATGGAATTGAAAATAAGTCATAGTTTAATTTTATGGGGGGCGGCTAGCCCCCCCCCCCCCCAAGGCCCCCTCGCCCGCCAATACGCTAGCGGTGTTCGTTCCGTGAGACTTAATCACAAAACACGATTTCAACATTCGAAGGCTCTCTTGCGCGGCATTATGTTTCTGCTATGGTGCATTGTTATGTTAAAAGTCCAATTCTTGGAAAAACCAAGTGCTCGATAATAACGGACTCCATTTTTTAGTGGTTTTGTGTAAAGGAGAAGTCCCTTTGACCGTCCATACACAAATGCTTAATATATGTATACTTTAATCCTATTTTAGGAGAAGGTTAATAATAATAATAATAATAATAGCTAGTTCTTATATAGCGCTTTTCAGAACCGGAGGCCCTCTCAAAGCGCTTTACAGATGTATATATTATTACCCCGGTCATAGGATTCAGGCTTACCCGCACACAATGTATGCACATTCTCCACTCCCTGGGGAGCATTCCAGCCAGGCGTCTTTTTTACAAGCGCACACTTGCTAATCTAACCACATTAGCTTTCGCATCCTACCGGGTACCCATTTAACACCTGGGTGGAGAGTGGCAAATGTAGATCAATGTCTTGCCAAAGGACATTAGTGCCGCGGTGGGACTTGAACCGCGAACCTTGTGATCCACAGTCCGGTGACATATCCACTCGTCCACGACACCTCTTGATAAAGAGGAAACATACTTTGTAAGAGTTCTCTATCTTTTAAATTCATTTGATTTGGAAAAATGCAATAGTAGAAGCAATCACTTCACCTAACATACATATCAATGTCACTGATTGCACGCTTTAATATTAAGTAGTTCCTCCTAAGATTCTGAAGAGATATTAAACCAGTGAATGTGAATACAAAATATCGTTGTGTGAAGGAATCAAGTCGCAGAAAAAGTAGACTTAATGTATCGATTAGTTCCTCTTCATTTTGATGCGTTATATTTGTTATAATGACGTGAAATGTAATACGCTTCACATGTATGTATTTTAATACACAGATCTCAGACAATGACAATGATAATTTATTATTTTTGTGAGCACCCGCACAAACTTTGTTGCGCGCAGTTACCATTTATTTACACATTTTGTTTTGTTTTAATAGAGAGGAAAAGGCGTCAACAACCATTCTGATAAGATATTTTAAACCAACACATTCGACATACCTCAGTCACACCGCCAAACGACTTCACACCGACCGAGACTCCTAGCCATTCAAATTGTGGTAGTCGAGTGGTTTAAGCACTAGAATGGAAATGCGAAGTTCTTGGTTCGTAGTAAGGAATTAATCTAATTTTCGATTCCATACCAGGAGAGAAATGGGGGCCGGTAGGATGACGATAACCTTTGTGTTAGTAATTGCCATATGCCCTCACGGTGACTATACGGTAGAAATACTCCCCAGAGAATAGAGATGGTGCACATTGTGTTAAGAAATGGTATTTCGTATTGAGCGCTATATTAAACCAGAGTATTATTATTATTATTATTATTATTATTATTATTATTATTGATGTGATTTATGTTCTGTTTTGGTCTGTTTTCGGCCTGGTGTTGGCCTCATTGGTATGAGTAAGATATTAAGCCCGAATGAAACAAGTTGCTTATTGAGTTTCGGTAACAAAAAGAAAGAGGGAGTGAAATAGAATATAAACAAAACTACAATCAGCTCGTCACATTTAAGTGAGTTTCATTCAGGCAAACATTTTTAACTATCTGTGACGTAAAATCTGGGTCAATCTCCCACTTTATTTACACAAATATTTTCATTGAAACATATATGTTAAACAGATACGATAAAATCATTGTTAATTTCTGACTTTCTACTTCCCCTTTCTTACATAATCTTTACGAAACATATTTTTCTCGTGAAATTTGTTATCTTATGGAATGCCTTTATCTTTGAATTAATGATGTACATTATCATGTATTCTTATTTAACTCCTGTGTTCTTTTGCTTTGTAAATCAAAACCACGGCCATATGAACACATTTATTCTTCTAGTATTTTCCCTTCCCCCTCTCTCTTTCTATATCTCCGCGCCCTCCACCACCCCCCTCTCTCTCTCTCTCTCTCTTTCTTTCTAGTCCTCCTTATATCATTATGGGACACGTTTCTCACTAAAGCCCTTCAACTACTGCATGCAATACCGGGGGTGTAGCGTGAGGAGACTACGTGTCTTTACCGTGGTCTGACCCTGGGCCAATTGGGTATGCGACGGCAGTATTCACGTGCGTGCAACAGTAGAGGTCAGTGAGTCCCTTCGTTTCCGTGCAGTTGTCCAAAAGAAGTCGTAGATGGGTTTAACCAGTATTTGCCAACACCCCATTTAACGTTTCTCTATATCAGGGCTTCTCAAAGTCTTATTATAGGGAAAATACCGAATTTTGATCCTGTCAAAGACTTTTAAAGATAATTTAAAAAAATCAAAAGGAATGTAAGAAATCCTGAAAAGTGAATATTTTCACTATTGCTATCATTTTATGTTTAGCCTAAAAACAGTGGCAGGTCCAGGTGAAGACCAAATTAGCCGCGGTCACCTTTTTATGACGGCCTAAAAGAAAAGAAAGAAAAGAAGAAAAGGAAGAAGGAAACAAAAAGAATAAAGAAACTGGGAATGAAAGAGAGGAGAGAGAGAAAGGGGGGGGGGGGGGGGAGTAAGAGCTTGAGAGAAGAGGGGTGGGAGTTAGTTAGAGAGGGGATGTTGGATGGAATCGCCACGTCGGTAGCCACTTGTCTGATAAACGCCGTGAACGAGAGAACGAGAAGCGCTTCCAAGTAGCCTTTATCAATCCAGGTTCGATTTCTTATGTTAACCTCTGTTTCCGACTGGAATTCTCTACCGAAATGGTAGCGTCCAATCAGCGGACGTATCCTCGCATCGGACGTCAGCATATAGTATCCATCACGCACACACACACACACACACACACATGCACAGTAAACTCTACGTAATACGAACATATGGTCTACTATGAACTAAGAATAACGTACGGGCTACGACCTCTGACCTCTACATCGAACGAAAACGAGTTGGACTGGATCGCCGTTCTGATTGGTCAATAAATTCAAAGTTGGCGTATTGGCATACTAATCTATGAATCATTCATGCGGAGCAGTGATATCTACATTGCAAAAGGCCTCGTGACGGTCGTTACTCGGTCGTGCGTTCACCCCGGCTATCTAGACTCATCTCAGCCGCTTAGCCAGAGTCACGAGGCCTTGTCTAAAGAATACCACGTCGGGGGAGCAAGAAAGATACGCATATAATTATGCTGCTGACAACAGACAAGGATTAAGAGTCGAAAACAGTACAATGAATCCTCTTCTTTTTCTAATGATTTAATGAAACGTCATAGCTTCGTCTTTTCTCTAATAATTAAATTAAATGTCAAAGCTTCGCACAGGAAGGTGGGGGGGGGGGGGACAAGAATTAAGAGTCAGGAACGGTACAACAAATCGTCTTCCTTCTCTAATAAGTAAGCAACGTCATAGCTTCCGCGCTTTTCGCGGGAGGGGGGGGGGGGCAAACTAAATTCAGACTAGGATTAAGAGCCGAAAACGGTACCACGAGTGGTCTTCTTTCTCTAATAACTAAATAAAATGTTAAAGCTTCCGCGCTTTCCGGGAGGGGGGGAACTGAAAAATAATTTAGCTCCTGGCTCGGATTATAGGGTTAAATTTCTAAACATTGGGACATTGGCATTAATATATTTGTCGGTGATCGGTGGCTAGTTTTGTCGGTAATAGATGGCCTTGATCCCCCCACTGAAAAATGTCTAGCGACGCCCCTGCGTATATTAAAGATCCCAGCGCAAGTTATGCATATTGCCTGTCATCAGTCAGCGTATAAATCACTGGCTGATCGGGGAGGGGGGGGGGGGGGCGAATCAGCTGCGGCCCTCCTTTTTGGCGGCCGAATAAAACGGAAATTGGAAAAAAAGTGAACGATGGAAGGTAAAATGAGAAAAGAAAGAGAAAACAATGTAAAAGCGGAGAAGAAGATAGAGGGTGGAGGAAAATGAGAGAGACACAGAGACAGAAAGAAAGGGGGAAAAAAGTAAAAATGTGAAACTTAAATTACACTTACAGATTACATTTCCGATTAGTTGGCTATGAAGTCTACGGACGAAAGTACAACAATACGAAGAAAAAAAAATTATATACAATTGTGTTTAATACAAGAGAGAAAGAGAGGTTATTTCTAAAATGAAATGAAAGGGCTATGTGACTCTCAAAAAGGAAATTACAAAATCTATCCTCTTGACAACTATTTTGGATTTTCCAAATTAAAACAAAACAAGAACTTCCTCCGTCCCTAGACTCCCGGTAAAGGCTCTGCCCTGCACCCCAACCGTAACAAATTAAAGGTGGTTCCCAAGACAACCCTTTGTCGTTTAAAATTGGAGACAGTGTGAACTTTATGTAGTTTAAGCTTCTAAAAACCACTCATGTGGACTAAAAAAAAAACATTATTTCACACTTTCTTGGTGTCTGCTGCCTAGAGATCACTGGAGCGAAGAAAGGTATTCATATAGCAAGAGTCCCTATATATTCAGTGAAAGGTTAATCCTTTTTATCCACGTAGTTCTTTTACCATTTCTGTCCAACATTGCGTTTCAAATTCAATACTGCGGGCATCATTGAATTTGGTTTCCAGTATTAAGGGCCTGTTCTACTAATGAATGCGATGGAATGCCTAATATAAACGCTTTTAAGTGCTCTTTAAAAAGAGCACTTAATAGGGGCAGTGCAATTTAAATTTCAAGGGATGGATTAGATTTGTTATCGCTCACGACAGCTATCTACGTTCTGAATTGCCAATTCGAAGGCTATACTATGAACGAATCTTTTGTTTAAAATTGTGACCTTTTACATCCATAAGTTTTGCATTTGATTCGTTATGGGAGTTTCGTCCAATTTGAACGACGATTTTGGAGAGCAATGTTTATTTATGAACAATGACGTCAAACATTCGCCAATTCTTTTGGTGACTGGCTATTAAAAGAATGTTCTATGTATTAGATCATGCATAACATTTTTTTTTTCAGTTCCACAATGCCTAAGATATGTCCACATATATCTGAAAAATGGCGGTTGTATAAACTGTGCAACTTTCAATTACAAACCATGAACATTTTTGTTAAGTGAATTTCTATTTTAATAGAAGTTTGTCAAGTAAATCTCAGTGGAGCAGGAAATCTTCAGACGAACATCAACATCGAAGCGATAACATATCGGAGCAAGAAATCTAAGTAAATATACATTTTGTGCGAAGATCTCTGAAATGATTGTCATGTGTTCATCGTGGCAATTAGATGCTCTCTGCATTGTCATTACCTCCTATCGATATCCCAGCCCCGTTTCATTTGTCTGATCAAAGAATATTAACTGATTGAATGAACTCTGACTAATCTAAATCGTCGACGACAATATTTTCAGAAATAAAATCAGAAATTTACCGTAAATTATTTCATTAGAGCACATCTCAAACTTTTAAAGTTCAGTTCATAACTTGATTATGGATAATCAGTGGTAGATGTTGATCCGTCATAGAGACTGCGCAGATGCAGTCCAATGTAGTCAGAGCCGATGAGATCTCGTCGAGCAGAATAACATGTAGGCTATTTGTGTTTAATATGTGCATAGGGAGGGACGGGGCTGAAATCCCCTTCCCGGCCGGGCCCAAGGACAACCATCCCCGGGGGCATTATCCCCGAAAAATACCCCTAGGACAATTACCCCCACCCCCAATGAACAAATACCACTAGGACAATGTCCATCCCGAGGACAAACAATGACATCTACCCCAACAACATTTACCCCCCCCCCCCCGCCCGAAAATTACCCTTTGTTCATTAAAGAGGAAGTCCACCCTAAAAATAAGTTGGTTTTGATATAGGCAGAACTTTTTTTTTTCGGGGGGGGGGGAGAGGTGATTATCAAGTGGTATAATTTTCAGGGGGAGGGGGAATATTTCCTTGGGGGGGGGGGGGGGGACTGTTCACGGGGGAGGGGTATCCTAGGTGGCTAATTTACCAGGAGGCAATTGTCCTCTGGGGTAGTTTTCAGAGGGAGTAGTTGTCCCGCTGGTCATTGGCCGGGGACGAGTGTTAAGGCTTTAATTGTCCTAGAATCGGTACAATAATCTTGTTTCCGATTAATGTATTATAATTTGCATGTATCAATTATTTAACCGTACAGTAATCTGACTTGATACTGTTAGTAAGCGCTGTCTGCCACATTTTAAACTGCTTAAACAATCACACGAATTATTTTGGTTTAAAAAAACGTTCAAAGAGCAAATTTACGAGTTACACAAAACCAAAATAATTAAATTTTTCCTTTTTGTATTTTTATTGTTTTTATTCCTTGATGTTTACATAAAAGTGTGTTCTATAATCACTATTCACATTCATTATATGCTCAAACATCCACCGCTCATATAATAATATATTAACGTTGACTTAAATTGCATTATCTAATTCTACTTATTAGCTTTTGATTCTAATACATGTATTTACATTTTTACCTAAACATCCACCCTTACATTACACAATGCTTTCACGTGTGTCACTGTGTATAATAATAATAACAACATTTTTTTTAATAATTCATTGTTAACATCAAAACATCTTATCAACAACATTTACAATGCGCACATAATATACTGTTTTCACACTGGCAAATTACTAAAAAACAGCGTGTGTGAAAAGCCACAAAAAATAGTGCGGGGTTAAGGATAGTAAGGGGCTAAGCAAAGTACGGGGTTAAACAAAACCAGTGTGAAAAGAGTAATATCCACCCCAAGTGATGCTCAAGACGCCTAAACAAATTTGGAAATTATTACACGGCTTTAGCTGTGCTGCCATTGCGGCGCTTTAGCATTTCAAGGTATTAATTCCTGCCATGTACCTATTTACATCACCTTGATCGAGTGGGGCAAATGTAGATTAATGTCTTGTTAAAGGACATTAGTGCCGCGGTGGGATTCGAACTGCGGATTTTGTGATTGACAGTCCGGTGACGTATCCACTTGACCACGACACCTCTACTACATTACAGTCTATGCCTTTTACATTCATTGATTACATCAAAACAACTTATTAATCAACTTGACTCAGGTTGAATTCCACTAGAAGTAGTAATAGTAGTAGTAGTAGTAATAGTAATAACAATAATAGTAGTGATAATAACAATAATAATCATAATAATACAAATATGTGATAGTTTCTTAAGTCTTGTCCTCACATGTGAAAAAAATGCCTTCTACTAACAATAACAGGCAATAACACTAGCAATCGATACAGTAGATATAATAGTTTTCTTACCGATATCTCAAAAGGAATATGCTTTCGTACATTATGGCATACGTGTATATACATGACTAAATAAATTGTCCTATGTATTTGTACCTGCATCGAATCATTCCAACATATCTTATATTTCTAAAATCGGTTTCATCAGATACCTCTGCAGATAGACAAATAAATACAATTTTCGAAGAAAAAAAAAATGTTTTGTTGCTCCATGATGTAAGAGTTTTTTTTTATACATCAATCACATTATTAAAAAAAAATGACGGTGCTTCAATGACGGAAGATCAGTATATATGAATCCATTTAAAGAAACTAATCTCATACCCTGACTTTCACGTTTTGATGGGACCTAATGGTCTTCAATTTATTTACCCACATTTCGTTCGTTTGTTCGTTTATTCATTTCATTTCATAAAAAATACAGCAAAAACAAACAAACATACAAGTATATATACATACAAAGACAGAGAATGTTCAGTTTATACAATAACTTCAAATGAAATAAGAGAACAAAGGAAAAGTCCACGATGGCCTTGTTAGAAAAAGTTTCCCGAATATTACGATTAATATTACTGAGTATTAATTAGTTAAAGATATCAAGATATTTGGGATTAACACGAGTAGACATGGTAGATGAAAACGAAGAACTTGAAGAAGGCGAAGTATAATGAAAGGAACACATGTTGGTTTTTGATAAATTTCCGTCCTGGTATTCTAATTGGATACATGAGAGAAAGCGCCCAAGACCACCAACATCGTTTTTTCCAGTTATTAAGATAAACTTTAATATTTTACGATAAGTTTTAAAACAAGGTTTCATCTTCACGGAATAATTGATACATGGGACATATATTATGTAATGAATAAGGATTGAAAACTTTCTGTCCCTCAAAGTTTGTTTTTGTTGGATGTCTTAAGTATATTGTGATGGACTTGGATCTTTTTTCTTCTCATACATTCAAATCTTAATCATTAAGAATGCATTTAATGTTTTATCATAGCACTGTTTAAATGCTTGGCACGTTGATATAATTTCTCTTTATGGCGTCATTCAATTCTTCGTAGTGAGCTTCTTGATCAGGTTTCTGAAGATCTTGGTAGGTATGAGGGCCGGTAGGATTACCACGACTCTGAGCATCAGTATTAATATCTTGGTAGGTATGGGGGTTGGTATTCAGGTCTTGGTATGTATGGGCGTCTGTCTGTGACTGATCAAATACAGGGTTCTCATACTGCGGAGACGAATCGGACTCCTTCCCTTCAGACTTAGAAGTTGCTGATTATTACTGAAAGGATGTTATGAAAGCATAGACAAATTGCATTAATGAAATACATGATTATACAAATGATCAAGTCTCAATAGAAAGGTATATAGGAATATGTCAACATGACATGTAAATTGTTTTAGGTTAATTAAATTATCTTTCAAAAGCGCCCTTTTATAGGAATACAATTGTTTGTTTAAATGGTAGATTAACACTTTAAACATGCTTGACCCAACCTTTACACTGTGTTCGATTAATCGTGTTATAAGTGTTAATTATAATGATGTACCTTGCTTCTCCAAACTTTTAATTTTTGATTTAACATTTTTGTTTATAGAGTGCATTAATGAAATCTCACAGTTATACATACGTACCATAGAAATGCAACTGATTATATGTTGCGTTTTAATTACTCTTGGTTACAGGGAAGGGGGTATGGTCCAGTAGAACGATGGATAATGTCAAAGGAGTTGGGAATAATTCGTTAAATATATGACAACTGGTTCAAAGGTAGAGCTTCACATGCTCAAAAGTCTTGGATATAGAGCGTAGACTTGATTTCATGGAAGAATCTCAAAAGAAGAAAAAGTGCACGCCGAAGCATGGAATCTTGATAATCATTTCATTGAAAGAGCGTGTGTTTGCTAAATAGCATTAGCGTTAGAGGTACATTTTATACATATTCGATAATTCTGGATATGAGGGTCAATCTATTTTAGGTCCTACGGGGATCGCCAAAATTAATCAGGCCCCTAAAGAGTAGAAAATATAATGGTGGTGAGTTCGGGGCAAATGTTAAACAAGTGGCACGAAGGCGAAGTAATAATTAAAAGCAAATAAATGGAAATAAATGTAAAGAAATATATACCGTCTGAATAGGATGACGGCTAAAACGATTACCACTAAGATGAAAAGAACGGCCACTGAGCTTCCAGCTGCGATAGCTTTAAAGAAGAATAAAATGAATTTATTTCAGAAAGATTACATAATGGTTAATAGCCTACGAGCAGAGTTAGAAGTGAATTTATTAAGATATATAGAGGTTGGAGGGGGTACTGAATTGGCTCCTAAGGCATAGTCTCTTCTTATTTTACAGCTTCACAGTTATAACTGACTAACAATATCTGATAAATTTAGGTGGTGCAGCGATCTCTTGTGTTACAGTGAGGTCTGCGTCATGAACTTATATATACCTAAACCTCTCTACATGACGTAGCCATATTCAGTTCCAATAGAAATTATTTCCTATTAATACCTGTACTATAGCAACCCGTCTCTAGAAGGACGAAATTCCTAATTAAGACTGAATTTCTGATCGTCTCCATTGTGTTGAGTGGCCTCTATGTACAGATTCACTGCACATTTTATGAACGATTAAATTTGTAATAACTATTTCACATTGTTATGTTTTAAGCATCGAATTGTTATATATATCTTCGGTACAGAGTTTCCTTTAAAATCAAATATTGTCTTCACTGGCGGCCAAAGGATGCACTTATTGGATTATAATGAATTGCTTCACGTATAAATGTTGTATTTATGATTTTCTCAAAATTCCTTTTGAAGCAATTTTTCGTTCAAAGAACTGCATTTTAGGTTTACCATTGTCGCATGGATAATACGGATAGACATAATGAAGATGCTAGTTCTCTAATAATCGCGAGGTTACTCACCTCCAGAAGGTGACGATTTTCCGTTTGGACTTTCTATGATGAAAACGAGGACATTGGAATTACATAATCAAAAGTGATAAATAATAGAAACCAAGATCATTAAATAATAATAAAGAAGTATCGTTAAACCAAAAGCATTAGCGACATGAAACTTTTGATTTCTAAGCTAGACACGCTGCTAGAGCGACTTCCACTGCAGGAACCATTGATACAATGTTTATGATTCTGTGATTTGCGGAGAAGCTTGCGTTGTAAAAGTGAATTTTGTCGTAAGCCTTATCTCTGAAAGACTGACAAACCACGTTTAACTTATAGGTTTAACATAAAAAAAGTCCCTAATTAGCATGTGGGCTAGTGTGGCAAATTAAAGATAACATGGTAAAGAAAGCTGAGAAAATATAGAAGGGCAACTGCTTGATGCCAAGTGCATGATGCTAGTAAAGTAAAATGTAGTTCGGGTGATTGTATTGTTGCAAGAAAAGCCCTGGAAGAAAAATTAAAATTGATAATCATTATGAGCCAAGTACAGTGGTTTAGTCAGCATAGGGTGGAGTCGGTGCACGCCCTTCAATTTAATCTTGAAATACCACTCATATCAATTCAACATGCAGAGGCTCTAAAAAGTATGGCACACGAATGTCGGCTCCCGTACCAAGGTTACAAATGAATTACAAAAGATTACAAAGAATGATAATAAATGCAGTGCATGGTCGCAACTAGCTTTTGGTGGAACCGGCGTTATATAAATCTCTGTCAGGCCTGACCCCTGTACAAAATATGAATTAACACATGAGTTGTATTCTGGTCCCACTTGACTCTCAATCCCAGATTTGAGGGTTCGAATCCCTACACAGCACTAACGTCATTTTTGCAAGACGTTAAACCACAATGCTTCCTTCCACCCGGAGTAAATGGGCCCCTGCAAATAGCTGGGTATGGGGGATTTTAGGGCATGCAGACAAAATAGTAGGCCTGTTAATCCTGATATGGCTTTCCTGGGAGAAATAAGACCACAATTCAAGTATGCAAATGTGTGTTTTCATTCGGTTTTGTTACGACACATTTTGCACACATGTTGTTATTGTTGTGGCAAACCAATCAATCAATCAATCAATCAATGCCTTACCTTCATTGCACGTCGAACCAATGTAGCCTGGTGTACATGTACTGTTGAATGACGATGCATTTATGTCTAAGCAAGTACCTCCATTTATACAGGGGTTGCTGTTACACGGGCTGAACTCTGGGAAGACAAAAGTTATTACGTAGCACAGGATCAGTCAACAAAGTCTTATCATGGATTTTGTTATGCATCCGAGGACATGCAATGAAACGGCTCAAAAGCTACCTTAGCGACAGATTGCAGTATGTGGAATACAAAGAGTCATCATCAGAAAGTAGATATACATGTATCAAATGTGATGTACCACAAGCAGGCGCGTACGCAGGATTTTTTTCGAAGGGGGGGGGGGGGGGTTTAAAATTTGAAAATCGCGCCAAACAAATGAAGGGGTAAGAGCACATTTTTTGTATTTTTTTTGGTCCAGGATTTGATGAACAATTTCGCAACGACTCAGCCAACCGCTGTATAAGCGGCGGGGGGGGGGGGGGGGGGGGGGTGGGGGGCACTTTTTTTGCAACTAGTTTTTTGTCCCGAAAATTTAAAGTTTTGCAGATCGATGTTAGCTCCGCACAATTCTTGATTGTGGGGGGGGGGGGGGGATGATGATAATGATAATACCAATATTGATGATGATAATAATAATAATAATCAAAAACAAAACGATAATATTAATTAAAACGATAATTAATGACGAAATTAATGGAAGCAATTGGAAAAGAAAATTACCAGTAAATTGATATCTGAATTAATGAATTACTGAAAATATTCTTGATATCAATTTAATAAATGATATAAGACCAAAAAGAGAAACATAAAGTTAATATTGAACTCATAACATGTTTTTAGCAAATACTTAAATTAATGAAAACGAAGCATTATTTTACGACAGCATTTTACTAAGTTTAAAAGTGTTTGTACATTATTGGAGTTAAAAAGCTGACCCATTTCAGTGTATTTGGTCTTTCAATAAAATATTTATCGATGAACAACGTGATGTAAATTACAGTAGCTGATGCGCGATGTAAATTACAACTGGCTCTATATTATGCTTACTAGTTTAACACGCATTTTGCATTGACTTTTCTGAGCGGGCTAAAATATTTGTTCATTGGTTTATTGTATAACCATATTGACCGGCAAATTACACACACAATCCTATTGACTTTTCTGAGCGGACTAACTATTGTAATTTTGTTGACTTATCCATCAAACCTTGAGGGCAATAACATTAAAAAATTGCCCTGCTCAGATGTCTGATACGGTTAATAATAATATATATACATTTATTATATCTTACCTTCATCACACGTTGGACCAGTGTAGCTTGAAGGACATGTACATGTGAACGAGATCCGTTCACGGTGCAGGTTCCTCCATTAACACAGGGGTTACTGTTACACGGGCTGCGTGCTGGGAATAGAAAACAGATTTGCAAGAAATATCAAAAACAAGAGGGGACATTGACAACTCTAATCAGTAGCCTCCAGGCTTCATTTTGTTTCAAAGTCTTACAACAATGTTGCATTAGTTTGCATCTAAAATCAAAGTATTAGGCGCGTCAAAAATGTCACTTATTATTTCTATTAGTATTATTATTATATTATTATTAGTCAAGTCTCACAGAGAGGGCTTAAAGCCGTCGTTCGCCTGGTTCCGTTCTTAAAAGCAAACGTATGCTATCCTAACAGTCATGTAAAATAAATCAACAAACCAATCTACCTGCCTTACACACGGGGCTCTGTCACAAATCAGTTTATATGTTCTGAATAGACTACCCTGTATAAATTCAAAGAATAAATGAATATAACATCAAATAAATAAATAAATATCATCTTACTTGTACATGTAAAGTAAGATGAACTCCAATTGCCTGTATGCTGGCAGAAGCTGATTGGTTCATTGTCAGGAATATAACTATCTTGACAGGTGTATAGAGCTATATCTTGATACGCTGATCCTAGTATCGTGGTGGATGCAAGGGCGACCTCTGGTGGGCTTCCCTCACACTCGACAGCTATTCAGGAAAAACAGGAAAGACTTGATAAATATAATGCCATTGTTCACAGTACACGAAGGGATGCTATTTTTTCTCTTGACATCCAAACCTAGGGTTGGTACATTTAACCAAAAAAAAAAATTATCATTAGCTCTAAAATGAGAGTACCTTATTGTAATCCTTCATGAATAACAATGTTATTGACGGTAAAATTGTAGAAAGCTAATTAATTTCAGTATACACGGATTAAACAACCGCATATCTGAAGTGTGATGTTGTCATTACGCAGCATTTAAACCCCTTTTTTGAAGCATGACTACATAAAGAATATTTATGAAATACTGAATATCATCTGAAGACGTTAAATCGGACCTCACATTCGTCTTGGGAAAACAAAAATACGGAATTGTAATTAATTCACTTGACTCTCATTTCATTCGTGAGTGTTCTCAACCCGGCATAAATGTCCTTTGGCAAGACATACATCCACATTTGTCAGTATCAGCCAGGTTAAATAGGCACTGGAAATTGCTGGGGTCATGATAAGTCGAGGGCCTACAGGAGCATGAGGAAGATCTAAAGCAGTTTAATGTTGATGGGGGCTACTCTGTGGGTAAATAAGATCAACTGTTATTTTGTATTCATTAACATAACAATCACTTTACCTTCACACGATGGTCTTTGATGATTCCATGCTCCATTATTCATACACCTTAAAACACTTTCTCCAGATAATGTATAGCCCTCCGACAGTGGAAATGAAGAGTAGCATTGACAGAGTAAGTTGTTCTATCGTCTGGTAAACGATTACCATGAGGTTCACCTGGGTCACCGCAGGCAGGAATTCCTGGAAAATATATAAGACAAAATATTACTGAAACATCCATTCTGATAATTAATTTATCAATTTATTCCATCCATACCTTCATTCACGTGAAGAAAAACAGTAGCAAATATACATGATATATCATAATCTTTAAACAATGCACAATATTTTGATGCTCAAATATTGTCAAATCACCTCAGCTATAATTCCTCCCATCTGTTCAAAGAAGCGTCTAACATAGTCAGTTTGTATTTTTGTACAAGCCCATGACCCTCTAAAAGAAATTCAAAAAGTACATTTCACATTGTCTCACCAATTGACAAAGAGTCTGACCTGGCCAGTAACAAATTAGGTCATTCCATCGGTACTGAAAATCCCCTCTCATTTCCAAACATTCTTCGGCATTCGAACTAGGTTCGTCCTTGTACATTCCTCATAGTTCATTCGAGTTTCTGAAGAAAGAGATGAATGGCAGGATGAATATGTTGTCCTACTATTCGTAAGTAAATTGCTCTGATTTCTACTTCCATTAGAAAGCCTTAATATAACAATACAAGCTTCAAACCTACTCGTAAATGCTGATCTGTATTTGGAAAAGTCAATTCTAGACATTACTCTTGGTCTTGTTAAATACAGATTTTGCATTTATAGCATACAAGATATGCCCAAATAGAATGTGTACATTTGGGTATTTTTGTTTAAAATCCATAGGTCCAATTGGATGTGTAGCTTAAAATCATGTATTCCTACAAAAAAAAATGTAATGTTTTTTTTATTGTAATTTTTATGTTTTCCATACCTCCGAGATTTTATTTCTCAATTCACTTAATAACAAATTAGCAAATAGAGCTAAAATATCTAAAATTGTTAAAAACCTGAGCCGGGGTCTTACAAAGAGTTGATATCGATTGCAACTTATTAACGATTTATATTAATCGCAACTATGTACATTAGAGATATAAGACTGCAAATTGCGATTGTTTTAGAGGACTTGCGATTGATTTCAATCAATCGTAACTCTTTGTAAGACGGGGCCCTGAGTTGTACGTTATTGTATATACCACA
>NW_022145594.1:1190000-1259016 GCF_000002235.5 Strongylocentrotus purpuratus | reverse complement strand
ATATTCTATGGTAGAGGTGTCGTGGTCAAGTGATACGTCACAGGACTGTCGAGGCCGCGGTTCGAGTCCCACCGCGGAACTAGTGTCCTTTGGCAAGACATCGATCTACATTTGCCGCGCTAGACCCAGGTGATATAATTGGAACCTGCAGGAATTAATTCCTTGAAATGAAATGTTAGAGCGCCGTAATGGCCGTGTAATAATTTCCTGTTATGGCGTATTGAGCATCCCTTGGGTGGATATGTGCGCATTATATGTCGTTATCATTAATATACACAATACACACGTGAAAGTATTGTGTTTTGTAAGGGTGGATGTTCAGGTAAAAAATGTAAATACATGTAGTAGAATCAGAAGTCATTAAGTAGAATTAGAAAATGAAATCATAGTCAACATTAGTATAAAACCATATGAGCAGATGTATGAGCACATACTAAATGTGAATAGTGATAGCAAGATTATAGAACACAATATGTAAATCCAGGAATATTAACAATAAAGAATACAAAATGAAAATTGATTTATTTTGGTTTCGTGTAAACTCGTCAATTTGCTCTTTGAACATTTTTAACAAACTCAATTCGTATGATTGTTAAAGCTACAGTCCCATATACGTCCCGGACCGTCCCGGACCATCCCGGACCCATCCGGGGTGATCCGGGATTCGGTCCTTGTTGACACCGTGTTGGCCCGGGTGGTCCTGGATGGTCCTGGATGGTCCCTGGATGGTCCTGGATAATCCTGGGCGGTCCGGAGTCGACCCCGGATGTTTTTGACGGTCAAAAACTGCCGGGTGGTCCGGGACGGTCCGGGGCAATAGTTTGATCCGGGGTGATCCGTGTAGCCACCTTGCTGGGTCCGGGTCATCCGTAGTGGCGCCGGGGCGGTCCGTGTTGATCCGTGGTAGTCCGGGAGTGAGTTATTGACCCCGGATCACTTACGCGCCCTTACGGATGATCCCGGACCCAGCACGGTGGCGACACGGATCACCCTGGACCATCCCGGACCCCATCTGGGATGGTCCGGTGTCATCCGGGTTGGCACGGTGTTGGCACCGTGTTGACACCGGGGTGGTCCGGGACGGTCCGTGGCGGCTCCGTGCTTGGTCTGGAATGATCTGTACTGCTGCCGGGGCTATGCCCGGACGTCCGGGGCGGTCCGTAGTGGTACCGTGTTGGGTCCGGGGAGACGGTCGGCGGTTGCGATTTTTTGAACAAAACATCCCGGACCATCCCGGATCACCCAAGACCATGGTCCGGGATGGTGGAGTGGTCCGTGCTCGTCCGTGCTGGTCCGGCTTTATATGGGACTGGGGCTTTAAAGCAGTTTTGAATTTGGCAGATTGCGCTATAAATCAATACCGTGTGAGTCAAAAAAAAGTTTACACCTAGAAAATTGCTAATTATTTTTAAAATCATCTATGAACAGTAACTTATTATACATCTTATGAACAATGTCTCCTGTTCATCCAAGCGTGAACACATACCAACCACAAAATGGTACCAAATGATTTGGGATAACACACTCTTTCATAATATATATAACAATTTAATGTTCATCGATGATTTTTTTAATAATTAATTAGCCATTTTCTAGTTGTAAACTTTTTTTTTTACTCACACTGTAGTGTCAAGCCAGATCACTGTGCGGTTAAACAATTAATACATTCAAATATTAATGCATTAATCGGAAAAAATATTATTGTAGCGGTTTTAGGACAATTAAACCCTAAACAATCGTCCCCTGCCAATGACAAGTGGGACAATTAACCCTCCCCCCCCCCCCCCCCCTCCCCCCCCCCCCCTCGTTGAAGACATCGGCGCGACGCCGTGCTGTCTCCATAACGCGATTAGTATATTCGGATAGGCTACCCTCCCCCTGAAAATTACACCCTTGGATAATCACCCTCTCCCCCTCCCCCCCAAAAAAGGTGGGGGTCTGTCCATATCAAAACCAACTTATTTCAGGGTGGACTTCCCTTGTAATGAGCAGGGCAATTGATTTGGGGGGAGGTTGTCCTTCGTTGTCATTGGGAGGGGGAATCGTCCTGTAGTGTAGGCTAATTGTTCACTGGGGGGTGGGGCGGTAATTATCCCCGAGGATGGTTGTCCTTGCGCCCGCGGGAGAGGGATTTCAGCCCCGTCCCTCCCCACGTATTAAACACAAATAGCCTACATGTTATTCTGCTCGACGAGATCTCATCGGCTCTGACTACATTGGACTACATCTGCGCAGTCTCTATAACAGGTCACATCTACCACTGATTATCGATAATCAAGCTATGAACTGAACTTTAAAAGTATGAGATGTGCTCTAATGAAATAATCTACGTAAAATTCTGATTTCTTTTTTTTCTAAAAAATTCCCGTCAACTACTTAGAATAGAGTTCATTCAATCAGCACAACTTCAACAATAGTTGTCAACTAATTAAATAGGCTATGTAGTTGACAACTAGTCTTGGAGAGGCTTAAAGAATATGAACCCAGATGTACATATCTAAAAACATAAATTGTAAATGTCTTTGTCAAGACTCAACCTTCTATCTAAATATAATACCAATATGGTTGAATTCAACATGTCTTTAGCAAAGGACTTCCCCTATTCCACTTAGGATTGTTTTACAATCAGGGTACACACTTTGTCTCACTTGGGGTGAAAAAAAAAGTTCCTTTGATTATTCTGAATTTTTGTTTGTCTGCTGTATACAAGTTACTTGTAAAATCTTTAAATTTTCAGGGCTACAAGTGTCAAACTATTTTTGTTCAAGCATGAAACATATCCTTAATGAAACACTATAGTCAAGTGTCACCTGCTGACATTATGCAGAAAGAAAATATTTATTGTTTCTTTGGGTGAATATGAATGACATAGTTTGATAACTTGATGATATGGAATCAGAATATAACTCATTTTTTCAAGTGCAAAATGGTTTTAATTCTTTTTCTTACCACAAAATGGTGGACTGACAGCATGGAGTTACTGGTTCTGTACTTTACTCTGTACTGCACAGCTACACATGATAAGAGTGATTTTGCATACCAACTTCCAGAATAAAAAAGATAAATGGTTCTTGAGATATGTGGCGTCAAGAAAAAGTTCGGAGAGGACTTTTTTGGACCCATTTTGCATCTCGTTTTTTTATTTATTTGTTTAATCTTGATAGTTTTATTGGTCAGAAAACACAATGATTCACAAAATATGCGTTACATTGAACATATTGTTTCACACTTACAATCTTGTGGCGTTCAACAATAAGGGATAGAGCAACGTCGATCTGGCGCTGCTCAGTGGCTGCCGGGCTCACGATCAATTGGGCAAAAAGAATTTCCGTTTCGGTTTAATACAATTTGGACTGGACTATTAGGCTCTTATTATTATTTTTATTATTATTATTATATTATTATTATTATTATTATTATTAAGTAACATTAAAAAAACATACCATGATATTTCTGTATACCCCAGCTGCACAGACGATACGACCATCAGACCGACCCAAAGTGGAAGAGAGAGGCTAAGGAGTAAAGAACATGTATAGCCCCTCGCTCCCCCACCGGTCCGTAGTTGGCCCGGCTGCACCACCGGTGCATAACGCATGATGTAATCTGACCATTTCTATTATATGATAAAACATAGTACATCAATACACCACAGCATGAACAAAACAAAAAATGTAACAAAAACAAACAAATCTATCCCTTGAAACGTTTTTCCACATAAAATAACATTGATCATTACGCAACGCGGAAATACTTGTTAATGTTTGCCACTTTGCCATATGCTTCTCATTTTTTTTCTTGTTGCAATATCTTCTTCAGTGATTATGATTTATAAGACAAAATATAATTATTAAATTGTTTCCAACTAGGCATACTCTTGTTAAACATATAACGTAAAATGAACTGTTTACTAAGTAAAGTAAAAAAAAAAATAATAATAATAATAAAAAATAAAAAAACTAAAAGCTGAGGTGGTTCGAGTTTTTGGTTCAGTAATTCCAATAAAATGTTTTTGCCTGTAAGAAAATAATCGGGGTTAAAATCCGTCTCTCTTTTACGTAGCGCATTCCGAAAGGCTGCATCTTTTTCAACTATTTCTTGTCATATTTTCGTATACGAGGACACTTTTAAGGACCAATCCTTTACAGTTGAAATTTCTACCATGATATTCTTCCAACGAAGTATTTTTCCTGTTTATCACGACTCAACCTTCTCTTTAAATACAATACCAATAGCATTTTCCACATGTTTTAATCATTTGTGTACGGACAAGCAAAGGGACTGTCCCCTTTCCACAGAACCATTTTATTTTTAGCAATCTGAGCCATGTGAATGAGTCTTTAACCTTACTGTACTGGGCTATTTTGAGCACCTCGTGACTGGGAGCCCCCCCCCCCCCTTCATAATCTCGGGCGTCGAAAGTCCGATGAACACGAAATTTGCATGTTTGTAGATATTTACGTAAAGAACAGATGGTATAATTAGTTCCTTCCTAATATGCAATTTTGTGCTGATATAGCCTAAATAATTATGCAAATGCTAATTTTATGCATATTACAGAAAACTCTACATATTGTCCATAGACTTGTGAAGAATCTTGAAAATGTATTGAATAAATGTTTCCATCATCTCAAATTCATGAGGTTTCATTATTTTTATGATTTTTGAAAATGCATAGGTTAATTTGCATAAATTATGAATACGCATTCATGAATATCAAATCTGGAAATATATATAGGGAACTAAAATCATTACAAAAATTGTCAGACTCCACTTTTTGAATGTTAAATGAAACTCATTATTCATATGAAAGTTATTTTCTAACACAATATAGTTATTTTGATGTAATTAATAATGATAATTTTGCAAATTTGATGTGATTTTCAAATATTTATTTTCTTTTGTATTTTATTGTTTTTTATTTCTTATAATATCTTTGTTTTATTTATAATGTATTCTTTTGTTCCGGAATACATCAAGTTACTTTGATAAACATATAAAAGCAATTTGATATCAATTCATATCTCCATCAAGAAATACATCTAAACCTGTATTCACATTTCTGCTTGTACATAAATATATGCAATTATAGCATATTTTTTATGACATTCACATACTAATTGTAATGTAACACCTAACAGGTATATCCGATTGCAATGAAAATGGTATCAAAAGTGTGTAAGATTTGAGGGAAAGAAGTCATGAAACGACATTTCAAAATTCCAAGCGGTTGCGGCGCAATCTCCGAAAATTGTCGAGGGGGCCTCTCCACCCCCCCCCCCCCCCAGTACAGTAAGGTTAACATTTTAACAATAGTAATAGGCGATGCATTAAAGCAGAAAAAATAATGCTACACAAGAGCATGAAAATCCTTCGACTGGTGTATTGTGATCAAGTCTCGCGTAACGAACACAATACATGTACATAATTTTCGATATGATATGATCATCCCATCCGGATATATAAAAGGAATTAACACGAGAGAAAGGAATATTCATGATAGCCAGGAATACGAGTAGACACAGTAGTTGCATACGTCATAATAAGTGCAATCAGCCATATACTTCTTCTGTTACTACTTTCCCGACATATCGCCAGAATGAAGTCTTCGTCATATCTAGTCATATTTGTCGTCATTCACGTAGTCACTGTTTCTGTAAGTATATGTACGAAAGGCAGTCATTCGATTAAGGAAAGTCATTAAGAAATGATCATGAGTTTTCCTATATTTAGAATCCTATAAGATACATGTAGTTTATGACTGATGTCAGCTATTGAGCTAACAACGTTGCTTTGAAGGAAAGTGGATTCATGTGTTTTAGTTCCTGTAGTCTCATGTTTCTTGTCTTATCTTTTTCATATCTGAATTTTTGTTTTTGTAAAGAAACAGTACACATAAAATAGAATCGTAGGTATGGGGAAAGTGCCCCGAAATCCTTGAGAACTAGAGAGAGAGAGAGAGAGAGAAGGGGTGAGGGTGTGTTAGAGAGAAAGAGAGAAAGAGAGAGAAAGAGTGTGTATATGGGTAAAAAAAAATTGTTAAAACATATGCATTATCAAAGTTAAACTATGCCTTATCAAAGTGGTTCCTCAGTGGTTGTTTATGGAGGTGGAAAAATTAATTTTGATTTCTTAAAGACCACGTAAAGAAAATATAATGTACCAGGACTACTTGCATTGAGGGTTTAAATAACAATGATGAATACTAAATTGTTTGTAAAGGCGCAACGTTTGGTGAGGCTGAAATATTTATTGTATGGAGATAGGGATACTGGATGGAAACTGTATTTTGACCTTTGTTTTAGAACAGTTTGGAGGAGGTCTCTGTTTCTACGCGACTTTGACACGTCTAAACTAGCATTGAAAACCACAATTTTATTTAGAAACGTTAAAGGCTTGGCAGGATATGAGGAAGTATAGATTGCACGAAGAGGAAGTCAATCCAGTTATATTTAATAATCATCATATACGTATAAGAGGTAAATGATATTTGATTATGATCTATTCAATAAAGGCATACGCACTGTAAATAAAATTTTCGATAATAGACATAATGAAGCCCTTGGCTTATTTTCAAAATCTTGGATTAATGCAAATTATTTGCTCCAGATAATAAATATTGCTCATGCCATACCAACCAGTTGGAAGAATGCTACCCCTTTGGTTAAATTCATTTTTTTTTTAATTGTGTAGACTTTAATATAATATGAATATTGCTGGGCAGGGAACACCTTTCCATGTAGCTAAACCTAGAACTATTTATAACTGTTTTATCAACAGTTTACGTAATCATATCATTTAAGGTACTATGTCCCTTTTGCAGCCAACCTCAAATTATGTAGAACTTTGCAGGAATTATGAATTTGTCATGTATATCCTTTCTGTGAAATTTAAACGTTAGCAGTGTCCTAATATTCAAATTATGCAATGAATCCCGTTTTCTTGCTAGACTTCACTGTCAGACACTATTGAGTGACTGACTTGCTTTTTTTCTTCTTTGGTAATAACATACATAAAATGAGCTGCAAAGGTATATATGGGCATTTGTCTACATCAATAACACACTTCTTGTGATGGCCAAAATTAAACTGATTGAATCTTTGCGCAGCATAAAATGTATGACCATTCGGTACAATGGTCTGAAAATCAAGACTATTACTTATTGACTCTATAGCTCCTAAGTCAATTTGACTACTAATAGTCATTATTTTCCCATTTGAAGACATTTTCAAGCCCCACCTTTTTTTAGGGAAGTTCTAAATTAGTATTATCTTTAAATTGCCGTTGGAATTCAACCTTTTCATTTTTTGGGGGGCCTGCAAATGAGACATAGTACCTTTAACAGTCAGGGATGGTCATAGCAATTTTAATTTATTTACACAAAAAGAAATATGTACATTTTTTTAGCTGATCAAGGAGCACAACTCTTATCAGAAAACGAAAAGGAATTTCAGTTTAACCTTTTACATTGATCCATATACACAAAGGAACATTCGATGATTGGGTTTGGGTTTGTTAGGGACAAATACTGCTCATTCTTTAATAAAGAGACAAAGTCTTACTTACATATATTTAGATATATTTACATATTTACAGTTATGGCAATTATGTATTCAATATTTCGGCTCGGCTGTATTAAGAGATATGAAATTAAGGGATATGTGATGTACGATTTGGCGAACCAACCCAGATGCCCTGGACCCTAGTAAAGACACCGAACCGCTGTAATTTGGTTATACACACTGTAGCAGGCAAGGTTCAATCTGCGATTTAATAAAAGGATAAACAATAATAAGTCAACTTGCATAAACAGACATGAAAATAACATATCATGTATCAAATCCTAATAACTATCTGTTATCATAACAAAGGAAAACAAACAATGCTTTCTTCACTATATATCTGACTACGGTAAATACATGCAACAATTAATGACGCACCGACGGTGACTTTGTCATTCTTCAAGGTCATATCATTATACTACTACGTACATGTACATTTAGACGCACTACCGTGCACGACAATTACGTAACTTACATACACGTGTACAATCTTTCACTTGAACGACTCATTCGTGTCATATTTCATCATCTCAAAATAGTGTCATAAACATCATATTTCATTAAGCTATCTAGCTGTAAAGACAATATAACTCATAAACTTCAAGATACATATTCATTTTTACTTACATTATTGGGCTTGTATCACAAAATTAAACGAAAACTTAGGCAACTCTGGGAGGCAACTATCCCATGACGTGGAAAATCAGTAACACACAAAATCCAGTACGCCCTCAGCGACCTAATCCATACACTTTCTACAAGCGACGCCTGTGACATCACAAGCAACGGCTTCAAGCAGAAAGTCATCCTGTACTCCACAGGATATATTCATGGGACTACCTTGTAATTCGAATATAAATAAATGTGTGAATTCTTAGGGCTTATTCATTAAATATGTAATTGTTCATTGTGGGGCTCAAGGCCATGTACCTTCCAGTGTGATAATACAAAATATATAGCAAAATTTATGGAGGAAGAAAAAAACAAGCAATGAAGGTAGGCAAGTTGAATTTGCACCTACACAAGAGGAAAGAATTAAACGTGAATAGGGATATACACGTGTCCAGTGTTGTGCGCGTGTGAATATGTGTATGTTTGGAAGGTGCGAGCTTGTGAGTGTAAATGTGAATGTCGGTTTACGGGGGGGGGGGGGCTTAAGTAGTAGAAGGGGTGGAGCGATGGCTGGGATATTAATGGAGGGTGCATTGTAAACAAATATGTATTATGTTTTTGTCATGAATAATAAATAAATGGTAATAACTAAGTTCAGTATGTTATCATTATTATTGAAAAAATAAAGCGATTTCATTCCATTATTCTCCTTCTTTGCTCACTGTTTTGTTGATAATTTATTTGTGTTATGAAAACGAAATGAAGATTCGTATTTGTATGGAATTATTTACATTAATATTTTTGTAATGATTTATTTTGAATACAATCTCTAATTAAAAGAAATATGGGAAAATATATATGTGTGTATGTGTGAGGCAGAGAGAGAGAGAGAGAGAGAGGAAGAGGGAGAGAGGGTTTGGGTAGAAAGAGACACAAACAGATTAGAAATACGTTCACGAGAAAATGTAAGTTTCGTCAGAATATGTAAGCAAAGGGGAAGTGGGAAGTCAGAAATTAACATTGATTTTATCGGGTAGTTTAACAAACATGTTTAAACAAATTAAAAAGTTACAAACTAATCAAAGATTTGTGTAAATAAATAAACGGCCTTTGAACAAACACCAAAGTGGGAGATTAACCCCGATTGAATACGACACAGATAGTTACTAATTATCTTAAATAAAAAAATTAACCTAAATATAACTCATTAACGAAGTGCTGACTGTAGTTTTGCTTATATTTCATTTCCTCTTTCTTTTTGTTTCCGAAATTCAATAAGCGAGCTTTTTTTTTTAATTCGGGCTTGATACCTCAGTCACACCAATGCGACAAACACAAGACAGAAAACAGACCAAACAGAACATTAAAATGATAACAATAATAATCATACTCTGAATTTACGTAGCGCTTTATAAGAAATACAGTCTATAAGCGCTTTGCAGATATTGTTACCCCGGTCATCGGAATTATCCACGCTCAATGTGCACCATCTCCACTCTCTGGGGAGTATTATTACATTATGGTCACCGTGAGATTACCAATTTTGTAAGGATTGTCAAAGGGACTTCCCTTTTCCACAGAACCATTTAATAACAGGAGTCCGTTATTATGTAACACTTGACTTTTTCCAACACTAGCCTTTTTTAACATGACAATAGCAGAATAGTAACGCAACGCAAAAAGCTCGGTAAGCCTTCGAGTGCTCATATCGTGTATTGTGATTAAGTCTTGCGGAACGAACACAGTTCGTGTACATTGTATATTATTTCGATATGATATGATCGTTTCATCCGGATATATAAAATAAATAAACACGGAAGAAACTCAGTCAGACTTGTTCTCTGGTGAAGGGCTGTTCATGATAGCCAGGAATACAAGTAGACACAGTTGTTTGCGTACGTCATAAAAAGTGTTTTCAGCAGCCATTTCCTTCTTTTGTTTACTGCTTTCCCGACATATCGCCACAATGAATTCTTCGTCATATCAATTCATATGTGTCGTCATTCACGTAGTCACCTCGTCTCACTATATCTGTAAGTATATATACTGAAGGCAGTCATTCTATGAAGGGAAGTCATCCAGAAATGATCATGAGTTTCCCTAAGTAGAGCCATGTATATACATGTGTAGTTAACGTTCACTTTACGACTGATGTCAGTAAGCTAACAACGTTGGTATGAAGGAAAATAGATTCATTTTTTGTCGTTTCTTTTCTGTGTCTAATGTTTCTTGTCTTATCTTAATTATATCTAATTTAGTTTTTTAACCAAAAAAATACACGAAAAATAGAGTCGTTGATATGGGCAACGTGCTCCCCCCCCCCCCAACTCCGTAAATAATGAAAATAAAAGAAGAGCTATAGAGGAAGAGAGAGAGTGCGTGTATGCGTGTGTATGTTGTGCGTGTGTATGTGTGAGAGAGAGAGGGAGAGAGAGAGAGAGAGATAGAGAGAGATAGAGAGAGGGAGAGAGAGAGGGAGAGGGGAGGGGAAAGTGAGAGAATGAGTGTTTGTTTTAGAGAGAGAAAGAGTGTGTGTATGTGTATTTTTATTTGTGTGTGTGAGTGTGAGAGAGAGGGAGAGAGAGATGGGGAGAGAGGGGGAGAGGGGGGAGGTAGAGTGACACTCACATTACATGGAATGATAAGAAATATGTTCATGACTAAAAATTCTAGTTCGTAAAGAATATGTAAGCAAAGGGGGTGTAGGAGGTTAGAAATTAACAATGATGTATATCATTTTTTAACATGTTTAAACCATATTTCATTTTTATTTTTTCATTTCCAACAGAAATACAATATATAATAACGAATACAAGGGAAAATGTATGCAAAACATAATTACACCAAAAAAAAACAGTAATTGATACTTTTGAGGAAGACAAAAACTGAATTATAAAGTTAACTGCATTTTATTATGAGGAAATGGAGAGGTCCACTGAAAAGTAGAGCTTGTAAATTGTGGAAGATACACACGCGATCAATGCATTGTGTACATCAAAATACTGGCCTTTGAACGAAAACACCAAAGTGGGAGATTGACCCTGATTGTACGTGACATACAGCCTTTTTAGCTGTGTGTGAAAAGGCTGCAATACTCATAACTAAAATCAAATATTTACCTGAAAGGAACTCATTTGGTTACTGAGTCCTGCTTGTACTTTTTGCTTATATTCTATTTCATTTCCTCTTCCTTTTTTTCGAAATTTGAAATTCAATATAAAGCAAAGATGAGAGCAACACTAGACCGAAAACAGACCGAACCGAAAATTGCATTAACATATAATAATAATAATAATCTATATTCATGTAGGGCTTAAATGCCGGCTCTACTAGTTTATCCAGAAGGGATTAGACCACACAGCGAGGAAGGTCACTGCCAGGTGGCTATCTCATTAACTCAGCTCTCAATTAACATATGAAAAAGAGGATCATGGGGGACCAACAGGCACCGATTGGGGAAGTTTTCTATAATATAGAGGGAGCAAGTATCTACAAGTAGGACAGTGTGGCTTTAATACGCACTACCGTCTCTAAACGCATTACAAATATTATTACCCCAGTCATCGGATTCATTCACGTACATTGTGTACCATCTCCACTCTCTGGGAGCATTCTTACGTTCAATTCAATTCAATTCAAGTTTATTTTTCATTTCCACAGAAATCAGAACAATATTTCATTAAAACAAAAACAAAATTGAACAAGATAACATGTGAATAATATCATTTACAAATACTTAAACTGCATATAAAACAATTTTGAATAACATAATACAAAAAAAATTGATATTTTTCTATGGAAATGGAGGGACCCATTAAAAAGTGGATACTTGTAGATTATGGGTCCTCAAAATAACAAAGTAGCATTACACAAATTAGCTTATACAGAACAAAAAACACAAATATATTAATATAAAAGTTTGCTCTTTGTTTTTAAAATAAAAAAAAAATAAAAATAAAGTAAAGACAATGACAAGCCCGCGAAGACAGAACAGTAACAAGTAGAGACAATGTAAGACAGAGAAAGACATTCAATAACAAAAACAAAAAAAAACAAAAAAAACAAAAAAAACGATATACAGCACAGACGTGGACGTAACATTTCCAAAACAACAAAACAGTTATTCTACATTCCGTATACTATTGTCAATACATCAGATTATTAATAAAAAGTAAGACCGTATAAATCGACAACTGCGCATATAATTATTAAAGAGAAAATAAGGGGAAAGTATGGGGAAAGTATGCGCGTATTCTCCTCAAAATGACCAAGACAATGATGCATCGTGTATAATGTGTAAGTATTAGTGTGTGTGTGTGGGTGTCAGGGGGGGGGGGGTAAATCAAACTAATTTACTTTATATTTTAAGAACAAAAATATTTTTAATCTTTTCTTAAATGTATATAATGAAGGGGCATTTTTCAGGAATCAGTAAAGGAATTCCACAAATTTGGGCCATCATAGATAAAAGTGTTTTTAGCGAAGGAAGTTCGAAGTAATGGCAAATGGTACTCTTCCGATTGTCTAGTTGAATGTTGATGAAAAGAGCGATTTTTTAAAAACATAGTCTTAACAATTTTTGGCAGCAAATCATTAGTATTTTTATACATAAATTGACCTAATTGAAGCAAATACAAATCTTTTACTTTCAAAATATTATTATCATAAAAACAACGGATTAGTGTGTGCACGAAAATCTGCCTGGGAAATAATTCTAACTGCTCTCTTCTGTAACAATAAAAGTTTGTCTAAAATGTTCTGATGAGCGTTACCCCATGCGAGTAAGCCATAATTCAGATAAGGTAATGTTAAGGATGAATATAATGTTAATAATGCTGAAGATGGAGTGTGTTTTTAAGTCTATTTAATATACCAATATTTCTCGAATTTTTTTTTAGAAATGTTATCGACATGAACTTTCCATGAAAGCTTATTATCAATTATTACACCTAGAAATTTAGAATGTGTAACCTTTTCCAAATGAGTGTCATCAAAAACTAAATCAGTTGGCAAAGAATCTATTGAATTACTAAAAAGAATATATTTAGTCTTTTGTAAATTTAAAGACAGCCTATTAGCTCGGATCCATTGAATAATTTTTTCTAATTCAAAATTTACAATTTCAACAAGAGTATTTGGATTTGTATGTGAAAAGAACAAATTTGTATCATCAGCAAATGATATAAAAGACGCCATATCTGATGATCTATAAAAATCATTAATATAAATAATAAACAAAAGCGGGCCCAGCAAACTACCTTGAGGGACCCCACAATTAATATTTCGTAATTCAGAAGTGTGACCATCCAGAAATACAAACTGTTTCCTATCGGAAAGGTAACTCCTGAACCACTCCAAGGCCTTTCCACGTATACCATAATGAGAAAGTTTATGAAGCAAAATATCGTGGTTGATCGTGTCAAAGGCCTTGGAGAAGTCCAGGAGTATTCCAACCATATGATAAGAGGAGTCGAGAGCATGGGCTACCTTTTCAACAAGTGATAATAATGCATGACTCGTGCTATGTTTCTCTCTAAATCCAAATTGGGAATCACAAAAAATATTATGAACTTTCAAAAAAGCAACTGTTCTTTTATGTATAAGTTTTTCTAAAACCTTCGAAAGAGATGATAATAAAGATATCGGGCGATAATTATTTACATCTTGCTTATCACCCTTCTTAAATAGTGGAATAACTTTTGCAATTTTCATAACATTAGGTACTTCTCCATTCAAGAAAGACAAATTAAAGATATGAACCAATGGATCTACAATGAAAGGTATTATCCCTTTTAAAATAAAGTTATTAATATTATCAACACCAGAACTTTTCTTGTTTTTCAAATGAGAAACAATATCTATTATTTCAAATCTATGAGCTGGAACAAAGAAAA
Organism: Strongylocentrotus purpuratus; assembly: GCF_000002235.5. Lineage (NCBI taxonomy): Eukaryota > Metazoa > Echinodermata > Echinoidea > Camarodonta > Strongylocentrotidae > Strongylocentrotus > Strongylocentrotus purpuratus. The sequence goes on along the minus strand of NW_022145594.1, from coordinate 1,244,948 downwards.
TAGAATTTGTATTTGGGGCGTTTAAAAAATCTGTGAAAGATTTTTTTGATTGTGGTATATTTTGTGCTAACGTCTCACCAATCGAAGAAAAGTGTTTATTAAAAATATTTACAATCATATCAGAATCATCGATCACTTCATTATCCCTTTTTATTTTAATAATATCATTTTTATTATGGACCAAATTCATAGCCTGTTTAAGAATTTTCCAAGTATTCTGCATATCATGTTTATAAAACTCTAAGCGATTCACGAAATAATTCTTCTTTTCAAACGCAAAATTCTAATCAAAGCATTCTTATACGAAGTATATTTGCTTTTAGTTCTATCTGTAAGATTTGCTTTATACTTATAGTACAACTTATTCTTTTTATTAATACATCTTAGAAGAGATTTCGAAATCCAGGGAAGTCTAGGGGTAATTTTATAATTATTTACTTTATCTCTTTGTAAGGGAATACATGTATCTAACTCTTCATTCAGAATATCTAAAAAATTATTATACGAACTATTTACATCATCAGTGTTATCAACACTTGACCAATCTGCGTGCTCTAAACTGGCTCCAAGTCTTGCTATATTCTCTGGGGAAGCTCGACGTCTTAATGGACGAGGCCGTCCACCGTGGACTGAATTTGAAAGAGTAAACTGAGTAAAAATGGGATAATGATCAGATATATCAGAAAGTATAATGTATGAATCAGGATGTGGAATGACATTACTAAAGATATTATCAATCAATGTAGCAGAATTATTAGTTACACGAGTGGGCTTAGAAATAAGTGGGAAGAATGAATTTGATAAAAATATTTCCAAAAAATCATGACATAAATTATCAGTATCATATTTTAATAAATTGATATTGAAGTCACCCATTATAAAGCAATCTTTATTAATCATTACCGAATTATTCAAATATCAGTTAGGGACGATAAAAAATCTAAAGTATTACTACTTGGGGGTCGATAAACTACACCAATGATTACATTCTTCCGACCTGGCAATAAGATTTCAATAAACAAGGATTCCAAGATATTGTTCATTATAGTAATATCATTACAAACATTGTAAGAATAATTTTTTGAAACATATAAACCAACACCTCCTCCAAGTTTTTCCTTCCTACTACTAAAAATAAAATCATGTTCATGTAGGGCAAATGGTGGGTTAGGATCTGTGGTTAACCAAGTCTCGGTAAGCCCAATTATAGAGGGAAGACATTGGGACGAATTATCTAAGAGGAATTGAAAATCATCAAAATGTTTATTAATACTTCTAATATTTAAATGGAATAAAGAAAATGTATCTTTATTAATATTATTATTACACATAAAGTCTTTGAATTGATGGTTAGTAATGTACTCAGTTAGAGAATTGGCGATAGTCTCATCATATCGATCATCACGAAGAGAATTAAACGCTAAGTTATTATGTAACGTATCCATTTAGAGTTTGACCACAAAAGGATTGCGTAACAAAATAGTAGTATAATATACAATAATGCGCAGTATCTAAAATGGAAGTTTCAAATTTAGTTAGAAAAAGAGAATCGGTCTGTATGGACAACATTGTGATATAAAAATGGAAATTAAGTATAGACAAGAAAAAATACACAAATAAACATAGGCAAACAAAAGACGAACATTTAACAGATATGAATATATTACAAGAAATCTCCGCAGGCTTGGAGAACAAACGATAAACATCCGCAAAATCGTAACAAAGCATTACAAAGCAAAACAACACTATCTTGAACTCCCTGATATAGATAAAGAAGTTCGAAATAGATTTTCAATGTAGACTAGTCATAATTATAATTATACGCAACAAAGAGTGAATATAACAGAAATAATAATGAAAATTACTTTCATTTTTTAGAAAATACATATACAAAAAAACAAACAAAAAGAAAAAACGTCATTATTAAATACTTATTTATTTAGACCTCATGCGATTGCGCATCGTGGCAGACCGTGAGCAAAGCATCCTGAGGGCAAGAAAAAATATTTTAAAAAATATATATACAAACAGCACAACAAAAGCATGCTGCCTCATCAAATTACTCTGCCCGGTAAGCCACGAGACGCCACCGTACTAAAACAAAAAAAAAAAAAAAAGAAAAGAATGTTACAAGCTCCAATATCAAAATTATTTAGAATAAGGCGAAAACAGGAAATGTAAGTCAGTATTCAAAAGACATTTGAGTGAGAAAGGATGGGGTATAAAAGAGCTGAGAATGACAAAGTCAACGAAGCATAAACCGCGGGATAAAAGAAGGGGGGTGATTAAACAATGAGGATTTTTAAGGACCAAAGATCATCTTTAAAAAGAAGGGCTATTAAAACAGAATTTTGGTTACGTTTATTAATTCACTAACGAAATATAATAAAGGAATAAGAATACCTTAAGAGCATGCATACTGAATGTTGAAAGGAAAACAAACAGGGTATATGGGTTCAGAGCCAAGAAAATAGTGTCAGCGCAAAAACTTATTTGAAGCGTGATCTGTAAACAGACAATAACACTAACCTCTCAACTTCGAACCCAAACACTCGATGATAGTGTTTATTCATGCTTGAAAGTCCATGACATCAGAGATGCTAATTCCACAGAACAATCATTACAACAAAAAGTAGGACGCGAAAACCCCAAATAATCCTAGACAGCCGAACAAAAGCCTCTGTCATAAGAGAAAGCAATCTACTAATTTGAAAAGCATTCCCAAAATTTCATTCCAGTGAAAGTGAAAAGCCAGTGTTCACAATCCCAAGCGCACGGCAGAATAAAAAGGTTATTTTATGTTTAAGCTTTCTCTCACGAGAAGACACCCGGCTCAGCCGTCTAAAACATTCCTGCCATACATTACCCAAACTGCCATGCATTACCCAACCTCCAATGCCGGGGGGGGGGGGGAATCACTGAATATTTGAACCAGGCATAGAAACGCTCAAATTAGGATAAACAAGATAAATGCAAACATTATGGTTATAAATGCAAACGTTATGGTCACCGTGAAGGCATATGGCAATTACTTAAACAAATCAAAGGATTTTATCATGCTACCGGATTGCCATTTCTCTCCTGAGTATTGAATGTCAAATGTAGATTAATGCCTTACCAAATGGCATTAGTACCGTGTTGGGGATCAAACCAACGAAATTCGACCACGATGCCCCGAATGGCTAAGAATCTATCAGTTTGGAGTCGGCAGTGTGTCTTATATATTCTCTCAGAATGAGGGTTGTTGCCTCCCCCATTTTTTTTATTTTTTTTTTTTTTTGGGGGGGGGGGTGATAGCAGCGGAGGCAAATTTCCCTTGAAAGTATAAAAACAGCCAGTCCTCTGGTAACAGTCGATATCTCTATACGGAAATATGAAGCGTATTACATTTCACGTTATCATAAAAATAACCACGCGGTTTGCCGGTTCATAAACGAGGCTTTATTGTGTTTTACCTCGAAAGGAGAGAGGAACTATATCGATACATTAGGTCTGCACGTGATACTATTTCTTTTGTGACTTCTTCTGTGGCTGATTCGACATGATGAGTGTCTGTTTGTTGATCTTGTTATATGTAATATGTAATGTCAATTAGTTTTACTTACAATGTAGGTGTAATTATAGATGAATTGGTTAACTTTCCCATAACTATTTTTGTCATTTACTTATCTATTTTGTTATTTATTGTTGTATTAATGTTGTTTATATATTCAAATTTGTTATGATTGTAAAGCGCAGAGACATATTTTCGATTTATTATGCGCGTCATAAATCATTATTGTTATTAATCCTTCACAGCGACGTTCTGTAATGCCATCCTCTGGTTTGGTATCACTTCAGAATCTCAAGAGGAACTACTCAATATCAAAGTGTGCAATCAGTGACATTTATATTTATGTTAGGTGAAGTGATTGCTTAAAGATAAAGTTGACTACTGGTCACGTGATTGCATTGCGAAAGAAACTATCTGGAAGCAATGTGCAAAGGTTGCAAATGTAGTACATACGACTTGAAGTGTACTGTGAGGCTGTTGAATGATAAAGATCAGAAATTGTCCATTTCTTGCTGAAGATTGCACGCACTGAACACAGAAATTGTTATATGGGACTACATGTAAATATCGTTTCCTTGTCATATTCCCGGACACGAGGGCATTTTACTAAGGACCGCTCTTTTCTATTGGATGTTTCTACTATGACATTCTTCGAAACAACTGAATTCAAAGATTAAGAAATCTAACAAAGTATTTTTAATCTTTATCAAGACTCAACCTTCTCTTTAAATACAATACCAATAGGATTAAAGTCCACACTTCTTAAGCATTTGTGTACGGACGGTCAAAGGGACTTCCCCCTTTTCTACAGCCGACCTTGTCATAAAAGAAGTCCATTTATAACACTTGCTCGAGGGTCACGGGGATTTATCAAACATTGGACAAGCACAAGAGCAATAAACGGTGTATCAACGGAGTACTGATATCAAACTGAGCACCCACAAGCGTTCTAAAACTATTTGTTTGGCGTGTATTTGTGAATAATTCTTGCGGACCGAACACAGTAGGCCATGTCGATATGATATGATTCCATCCAGGATATATGAAAGGAACAAACACGAGAGTAACTCAGCCAGACCTGTTCACTGGTAAAGAACTGTTCATGATAGCCAGGAATACCAGTAGACACAGTAGTTACATACTTCATAATACGTGCTTTCAGCCATCTCTTTCTTCTGTTAATGCTTTCCCGACATATCGCCAGAATGAAGTCTTCGTCATATCAATTCATATTTTTCGTCATTCACGTTGTCACCTCGTCTCACTATTTATGTAAGTATATATAGTAAAGGCAGTCATTCTATGAAGGGAAGTCATGATCATGAGTTTTCCTACATAGAATCCTATAAGATCCTTATAGTTTATGACTGATGTCAGCTAGTGAGCTAACAATAATGGTCTGAAGGAAAATAGATTCATGTGCTTAGTTTCTTGTCTTATCTTAACCATATCTAATTTAGTTTCTTTTTTTAAGTAAAGAGTATATATAAACAGTGTCAAAAGTTTGGCGATTCGTGCCCCCTCTAACTCCTTGAATAAGAAAAGAGAGAGACAGAGAGGAGGATGACGTAGAGGGATAGAGAAAATAGAGAGAGGGAGAGAGAGAGAGGGGGAGGAGATGAGGTAGAGAGCGAGAAAGAGAGAGAGAAAGAAAAGAGAGAGCCTTTAGAGTGATAGAGGTAGAGAGAAAAAAAGAGAGAGAGAGAGAGGGGGAAATAGAATGATAGAGATACAGAGAGAGAGAGAGAGACAGACAGAGAAAGATAAGAAGAGGAAGTAAATAACGAGAGAGAGAGAGAGAGATCGGATAGAAAGAAAGAAAGATAAGGAAAAGGAAATGAAAAGATAATCATATAAGCCCCTCCCCCCCCCCCTCTTCTCACATATCACTACCCGATATCTCTGTTAACTCGTTTTGCATTTACCTCAGGAGCCCCCCCCCCCCCCGCATGTTGTTGTTGTTGGTAGTAGTTTAATGGCGTTCATTCAGTATTGGATATATACGCCATATCTTCAGTTTTATAAGAATATCAGTTATCCGTAAAGAAAACTGAGAATAAAAATTCATAATGATATAATTAATCAATAAGTATAAAACGCAATTTATTAGGAGTCTCTGGATGGTTTGCAACTTCGTATTTCTGCTATATGCTATTTTGTATACGGTTAATCTGGTCGGCCCGGTTTATGGAATTCTAGCTTTGACCGATTTAGGCTACTCGGCGTGCGTGCGCAGCGATCTTTTTATTTTGTAACGCACGGTGCCTTAACCTCTCAGAAACATGATACCAGTGCCACTGATAACCAATATTTATTCAAGTCATTGAAGTCATACACCCTATTTTCAATATGCACAATGCTACGTCAACTTACGGAAATACTTCATTTCAGTCTTTGTAAGGTTTCTTTTTACCTGTAGAAGTCATCTGTCATATTAACGACTGCGGAATATTATTTAAAGAGAATGCTGTCATATTTTTAGCCTGAGATTCATAAAACTGCGTGAAAATAGAAAATAATCTCCTATTGAATAAACATATTAGTAACAATGGTAGTAGCAGTGGCGGAGGGGGCCCGCCCACCCGTGTAAAAACACGTGATTCTTACCTTTTTTTGTGGGGGGGGGGGGGTGGGGTGCAAATTTTGAAATTTCTGAAGGCCAAAAAAAAAATGTGTTCATTATTTTTTTTGGCCTTCAGAAATTTCAAAATTTGCACCCCCCCCCCCCCCCCCCCCCCCCCCCCCCCCCCCCCCCCCCACTGAGCAACTTTTTTGGCCTTTGAATTTTCGGGAGCAAAAAAAAAAAAAAAAAAAAAATTGGTCCCCCTCCCCCAAGAAATCCTGGATCCGCGTCTGGGTAGTAGTTTGCAGCCAGTAATCTTATGTTCATGGTTATCATTTGATAAAGTATGAATTTGTTAATGTGTAACAAAATTTGTTTAATAAAAATAAATAGCAATAATTGCGGAAATAATAATAATATTAATAACAATGGTAATCATAATGATAATAAAAATAAAACTAATAAAGATAATTATAATAATAATAATAATAAAATGCCGTTGGAATAACCTTTTCATTGTTAGGGCTTGTAAATGGGACATAGTACTTTTAAAGCATGCATAATCTAGCTGTAGCCTAATTATGTGTATTTTAACATTCACGAAACTTGTTTATCATAGGCAAATGCATGAGAAGAATAAAAAGTCTCTCAAGGTTTTATGGCCGCATTATGCACTTTTAATTTTTGCCCAATTTTCAACCTGAAAATTTGGATTGTTTGTATTGCGGTTTCTCTCATATCCTGTACATAAGGATGTATTTGGTTTCAATTACTTGTTTAATTTGTTGACCACAATTTCAATAAATTTCCGTCAATCCTAGTTTCCGTGTATGAGGTTGACTGTTGGCCTTGATAAATTATATGACTAAATTTTTTTTGTTTTTTTTTGTTTTAAGAGCAAAGGTGGATGTTGTATTTTAATAAACAGATATCAGTATAGCCTGTCTGAGTCTTTCTACGGGGCACTGGTTTCTGTTCTCATTGTGTTGTTGTTTTGTGTGTGTGTATTGAAGTTCATACCAACAAAACTGATATGTACAAAGGAGATGAGGAGAAATCAACGTATACCATGATAATGATAATTTGATATGTTGCGCATTTGCAGATGCCGGAGTCATTTTCGCACCCCCTCCATTATCTGGCACACAAGGACCTTAATTACACAGAAGAAAAGCTATGAGAATAATGAAGAGGTGTTCCACTAGACTAGTAGATAAGTCATGGAACTGTAGGTAACATGATACGGGATTCTAATCCCAGCCTTGCACTACCGTCCTTTGACGATAAGTTTATTTAAATTTGCCATTCTCCTTCCAGGTCAGGTGTCAATTGGTACTTGATGACATTAAGAGCGAACTTTGTTCCCCCTAAAAAAACAGTAGGGAAGTGAAAACCTTTGTGTTTTCCTAGGGGAGGGGTTGCTTTTTTGTTTTAATAGCAACTACTTAAACCAAATCACATGCTAAGGCAATTGAAATGGTCTTGTGCATCATATATTGAAGTGTGCGAACATGACGACGACGTGTTACATAACCGGAATATGATTTGTATGGGACAGCAATATGATATTGAAATTGTTCTTAAGTTGATTTCTCGAATGTAGTTGTGATCATTTTCCAATAATATGTCCTCTCCACAGGTTTGATATCAGCTATCTGTGCCATGCCAGACCCCATAGCTAACACCATAACAACCTTGCCGAACAAAACGCTGGATACAGGTTCTTATATCACATGGGAATGCAGCGATGGATACATGATGGATGGCCTGACAAACACTGTTGTATGGGTGTGCTTAGAGGACGGGTCTTGGCTGGTTCAAAAACCCATATGCACGGGTAAGGGCTTCACATGCTTAAATAAATCAATCTAAATTAGCGCATTATATAGAGATTAAAACAAAAGTACATATGTTACTATGAATTGAGAAGGAAAAAAGACACATTGCATAACTAAAGTTTACAAATAATAGACATGTATCAAAGTGTATATGGAAGATATTGTATTTGTGTCTTACAGTTTTTGATAATTTACTTTTATTAATGGAATACATTGACTTTTACATTTTACCTACAACAATTTTCTGAAAAAACTATTTTTGTTTCTTCTATGGAGTAAATTAGTATGATATTCACTTTTACTAATAATTAATCATGTTCATTTGGTACTGTTAATAAGCTGTAGAGATTTCTTAGATTAGCTGAAAAAAACAAACCGATGACATGATAATAACGTGATCATAAAGACATCAAAGAAAACCAATTAAGGGCAATTTCGATACCATATTGCATAACCATTATATTTTATGTTCGGATTATGACGTAATACGTCAGTGTAATGTCTTGTAATATTTCAAAATATGGCGTACAAGACCATTGGAAAAGACCATTTGAATGGTTCACTAACATATTGAAATGTATGCATACTGTTTAAATAAAGGTTGTTCTTGAGAAATCGAGAGCTTGCTCGAGGCTTGCTCTACAAAGCAACGAGTAATGTTTGCATACTGGATTCCAAGTATTGCAGTTCATTCATTAAATTAATAACAGGTTAATGGAATACCTCGTCACTATAAGTCCCCAGGAAAGAAACATCCATGAATTTGAATATGTTAGTATACCGATCTATTGCCTTTAGATTGAATCATTACTCATGTTGTTGCAGCTATTGAATGTCCGTCGCCTCCTATCGCTGCGTATTCAGCGCTCGATCCTCCATTGCCTGAAGCTCCCTTGGTAAACCAGACGATTACATACAGATGCAGCAGTAGCAAGTACACTCTGATTGGAAGTAACTTGAATAGATGTCTACAAGATGGCACATGGGAGAACGATCCTCCCGTCTGTCAAAGTAAGCAGCTATTTTGATTCCGATGTTTTTCCATGTTTAGTCGTCAATAGCCCGCACCACATATTTTATCGTGTTTGCTGCGTTATTAGTATTAATGACTATCTCTACCTCTAAAGAAATGTAAAGTTTCTAAGCTCTACTTATATAATTAATGATTTAATACAAATCGTGATAAGCAGATCATGACTCAATTGTTCACAATTTACAAAACAAATTTAAAAATAAATGAAATATGATAATGCAAAAGGTAAATTGTACAAACTCAACGGTCATAAAATGTTATACAATTTTTTTTAATGTTGTTGTTCCTATTTGTTAAGGGGATTGCGGCGGTACATCCACTAAAATCAAACGATACTCCGATCTCACTTGTTACCGTCGACGTGGTGGTAGCAATGCGATAAATTGGATAGGATCGAATAACCTCTGCAATGCGGAAGGAGAGCTACTTGCCACAGTGAAAGAAGCTGAGACACAAACGTTTCTCGTCGAGTTCATTGGCGACCAGATCGGCAACAGTGTTTGGATTGGAGCGATGGAAGGACAAGACTGGATTTGGAGACATAGTAAATTATCTCTAGCTTTGTTAAGTTCATTTGTATTTTTATTTTCACAATCTTCAGTAGCCTATTATTGGCAAAACAAAAAAGCAATGGTTATTAGTGCGACAGAATAAATACGACCGTCTCGTATGCAAAAATGGACAATTCCCGAACGAAATAATGATACATTTTCTCAACCTTCCCTTTAATGATTCTCTATATAGTAAATGGTTATTTTAATCTAAATTATGGATGCAGTCACATGCGTATTTTTTGACAGAGGTAGACGTACATCGACATGAAATTTCATGAATTCTATCTTCATTAAGTTAAATAAATATAACACGAATAACGTGATTAAGTAATATGATAATGATACACAAAAAAATAATGAAGAAATAGTATTCAGAATCAAGTTTGCAAGAATAACAGGACAGATATTGAATGGCAGACGGGCTAAAAAGCAAATGCCAAGATAAAATAAATGTTCTTTCTTTCTTTTTTCTTTTTTTATGTTGATCCTTGTTTTTCTCAGGTAGGAAATACATCGAACGCTTCTTTTGGCAATATCAATTTCCAAGTTCTAATTCAGAGGATTGTATTGAACTGTCATATCAGGATGGATCGTTTTCATGGAGTCCTAGATCAAACCAAACAGGCAATGGCTTGCTCTGTCAGTATGGTAATTGATATTAATATTATTACTACTATTACTACTACTACTACTACTACTACTACTACCACCACTACAACAGGATTTCTGTCGATTTTAACAATTATTTTTCATTCAATGTCATAAATGTGCACTTCTTTTTCATCCTGAGAATCCGTTAACCTTCAAATGTCAAAGTTAACTTCGTCATTTGTAATTTAAGCTGGGCAGCGGTCAATGGATTTCAACACATGTCCATTAAATGTCGTCAGACTTCATTCAGCGTCGTCTCACATAACGGTCCGCTGCAAAATGTAATAATAATAATAATAATAATAATAATAATAATAATAATAATAATAATAATAATAATAATAATACTACTACTAATAATAATAATAATAATACTAATACACTTATAGAGCGCGGACATTATCCAACATTAATTATATATTCTACTGCGCTACAAAAGCTCCTGATATGCCTAAATTTACAGTTAATTGAAAAAATGTGCTTTCAGTTTTGATTTAAAGATATTCACAGATGGTGATTTCCTGACTTCCAATGGTAAATTATTCCAGACTTTTAGAACTGAACAAACAAATGCTTCATCACCTAGCGTTATTTTGTTTTGATAGATGGGATCTGCAGCAACAAAGTATTTCGGGAACTGCGCATGTTGAGATTGTGTAGATCAAGTTTGAAATTTAACAGTTCTTTGATATAAGTGGGAACTTACAAGAAGTGCGTTATATACAATCAGCAAGATTTAGAATGTTATTTTCTGGCGTACTGGTAACTAATGTAAGTTTCTTAAAATGGGGATGATCCGTGTCAATTTGGAACAACCATAAATCAGCCTTGCACAGGTGTTTTGAACCCGTTTCAATCTCACTATTTGAGAGCCAGGGATCCCATACAGTAGACCATTACAATAGTCCAACTTATTAGTGATGCATGCATGAACAATGTATTTTGTGATGTCCTTATCTAAGTATATCCGAATACGTCTGAGATTATAGGTAATCAAATTCGTCCTATGCCTGCGTCACATATCCAACGGCAGGGGTGGTGGAGCGTCTTTCAAAGTGGGGGTGCACCACCAAAAAAGGGCACCTACATAGGGAAACCTCAACGCGAAAATATAAAACTTCTAGACATTGGTATATACCCCTACATTGCGATTACATTATCAGGGATGATTTAAATATTTGTTTCTCTCTTAACATGGTCCAATTTACTGCTTAAGCATCATATATTGCAGACAGGTGTGATGGTCTGAATATTCATTTGTGAGAGAGTGAAGCGAATGAATTTTTGTGTATGTATAGATTTGAGAGATCGTAGTGCGAAAAATTACATTTTATAAAGTGGAAAAAATACAATTATGATGGGGATTTAAGCAAAATCTAATCATGAAAGAATGAAAACACCTTCTATAAGAAACATATCAACTTAAAATGCGAGCGAGCTAAACAGTTTTTCGATTTTTCTTTTTTCATAAGCTATGTTTTCCTCTTATGAAAACGATATCTTATTTGTGTGAATTCCTTAAAATGAATACCAACAAAGAAGAATACAAGACGGAGAGATAAAATACACAATCAAGTAATTCTGATAGTGGCCTAGATTAATATTCATAGGCCTACGCAGCTACGCCATTAAGATAAGTTTTCATGTTTAACAAACGAACACATGACGAATTTAAATGGCTCTGTGACGAAATCAATTGCAAAATTACAAAATTGATTCGTGCAATGGTACTTTGACAGCCGGGGTTGCCAAAACTTGATTTGACTTGGACAAAATTGAATGCATAATTACCAAATTTAATGACAAAGTGAGTAAATGAATGACCAAAGACGAAATCGACATCGAGATGTGCAATACCACAAAGTTACGGGACGGAATTGAATGAAAAAATATGAAATCAACTTCTACTTCTACTACTACTTCTACTACTACTACTACTACTCCTACTACTCCTACTAATTTACTACTACTACTACTACTACTACTACTACTACTACTACTGCTGCTGCTACCGCTACTACTACTACTACTATTACTGCTACTAGTTCTATGGGATTTCCCTGCGTATTTCGCGAGTTTGTCATTTAAATTCATTTACTATGCACAACTAAGCGAGGATCAGCTTTGCCATGCCAATTATCATTCAATTTTCCCGTTTTTGTATTTTATTTAGATTCTTGGTCGAAGGGTTTTATAGATATTTATTTATTTATTTATTTATTTCTGATATATAGACAGGGTGACTCATTATCACCAATAATGGTGGTCTTCCATGAAGCCATGTTAAACATAATGAGGTACATTAAAGTTTAACAAATATATATATGAAAATAATACTAAGTGCACAAAGTCATAATTTGAATACTACAAATGAATTAGAGTGCTAAAAGTAAACAGTCGTGATGTCAGAAAGTCGTGTTGCGCCAACTCGAACGACCAAATAGCGAAAGAAGCACATTGTTCATAAATTTGAATGAAATAGACTCTTAGGAAAACTTTATAGATTTGAAAACTAGAAAAAGGAATAGAGATATAGCTGACAGCACTAAAACCGTCAAATTTGAACGCAAGAAAAATTCATTTTGATGACAAACTCGCGAATTTGGCCGGGAAATCCCATACTACTACTACTACTACTACTACTACAACTACCACTACAACAACTACTGTCAACTTTACTACTGCTCTACTGCTACTACTACTACTACTACTACTACTACTACTTCTATTACTGTCAGCTATTTTACTACTGCTGTACTACTACTACTACTACTACTACTACTACTACTACTAAGGCGCCCTGGATTAATTCTCATGTGCGAGAAGCTGCGGCTTTTTAACCTAAGGGCGCATGCAGGGAAGCTGTACTGAGGTAATCCCGCGATTTGCCCACGAAAAGCCGCATTGTGTGTGTGTCCGAAGACCGTGACGTCCTTTTCAAGCCAGAAAAACCGAGATCAATTTTCAACCCATTGAAAGATTCGTCATACTTGTTTAGCTCCCTGTATGATTGTATATATTTTGAATAACTAATGCAAGCTCAATAGTCAAATCTTTAAATCAGAAAAGAAGATTCCTGGTTTTACAAATTAAATTTATCAAAGAATATACACTGTTGGTCATAATGGTGGAATAATTATTTTTACCCCGTTTATTGAATGATTTTGACAATGATTTATTCCTAATAGATCTAGATACTAGTAAACATTCTCAGATTTTATTGAATGACAATTGGGGAGTGTTTGTTTTGCGTGAACAACAGTGTTTATTCGTACCATGCTTCGTTATGCAATATAACCAAGTTTACAGCGCAGTCTAGTTTACTATCGAAGACACGGAAGCGCTTTAAGTCAATCGTCCCGAAGCAATGAGGCAAACACCTGTACCGCCTCTTAACCCGTACCATATAAATACAAATTATCACAAAGACAAATGAAAAAATAAGCTCAAAAGCAATTCCAATATCCTATTGCGTAAAAAAAAAACATCATGTTCGGACTACATTGTTTTTAATATTCCATCGTAATGTTCACACGATCATAATGTGACGGACAAGGCTATTTAAAACGGCTTAAGTCGATATTTTCGAAGGTCTGTATGATCGTGCTTTAGCACGTCTTCACATTCCATGATGAGCTAAACCTTATTTAGATTATTACTAAGTCATAAAATGTTTATTTCTAGATCGGTCTTGCCAGAGTGTTGAACTTAACCAATCCGACATGGTTCTTGAATACATGGGCACCTGTTTCCAATTCCTGGATGTTTCGAAGAACTGTAATGACGGAGCCGAAGAGTGTAACGGGAGAAGAGGATTTCTGGCTGAAATACTCGATGAGAGCACTAATGCTTTATTGCTGGACCGAGCCCTGTATCTGAGAAGCAGAGGTGTAAACACGGCCTGGTGGATCGGTGGTTATGACGAAGACGTAGGACGGTCCTGGTATTGGTCTGATAGTACGTGATTGCTCAGAAACTATAGTAACAGTAACACGTAGTCTTCATCTGTTTATTGGAAGACAAACATTTACCTTTGAAGCAAATCCAACGATATAAGAAGCCACAGGATATTTACTGTAAAAAGAAATTTGAACGGTGTACCATTAGTCACCATTTGTATGCAATGCCAATACAACAAACTTCCAGTTCAAATTGTTGCTTTAACACAGGAATTGAAATGAGTTTAGAGATATGAAATATATATGAAATCTATATCAACTTTATCGGCTATGAATTTTAAAGTCTGGACATCCTGGTTATTTTTGGCATTATACAAGTTATTCGTTGCAGTCCAGAACTAATACATATACATTGTTTAGTGATAGCAACATTGCCAGAATGAGATCTTGTATTGTATGAATGTAGTTATTAGTAACGTATTTTAAGATTTGCTGCAAAGTAATAACATGACACTTACTTTAAACATGGTCAATACAAACGAATTATATTGTGAGATGTATACATATACAATATCAGATGTAAACGAATTTAGATATTTTATCTACATTTACTAATTTAAATGAATTGAGAAATACCATCTTGAAAACAATGAAAAGATAAAAGTAGTAGAATAACAACAACGATACACTAAATACTTTTGTAAGAATACACGATTTAAACCTACACATTCAGCTAAACCTAAGCAATTTAAAAAAAATACCAAGAATTTACACACTCTACCGTGTGAGTCAAAAAAAAAGTTGACACCTAGAAAATTGCTAAATCTAAAAATAAATATCATCTATTAACAGTAAATTGTTATACATATTATGAAAGAGTGTTTTATCCCCAATCATTTGGTATCATTATTGTGTGGTATGTGTTCACGGATGGATGAACAGGAGGCATTGTTTGCGGGAGTGAAAAAGTCGACGTGCGCCAAAGTGATGCCTACAGTATGTATTATGTGGGATTAGCGGAGTGAGAAAATAAATTGAAATTATCAAATGACATGCATTACATATGCTTTTTGCAGAAGCAAAGTCACACACACACAGTCACGCGCACAAATGTTCATTGATATTTAATATTCTATATTTGATATGTGTGGCATGATTAATATTGTTAGGAATGATATTTGGATCTACGAAGACCGAAATAATACCCAAATTCCAATTGTTTTATTCAAAATTCACATAAACAATTTTGGCGCAATTCGATTTTTACACTCTCGCAAACAATGTCTCCTGTTCATCCAATGGTGAACACAAATCACACGAAGTGATACTAAATGTGGGGGATCCACAACCTACAAGCACTGCTTTTTAGTGGACCCCCCCCCCCCCCATTTCCTCAGAAATTAAGAAATTCTTGTAATATTTTTATTGTGTGCAAAGTTTATTTGTATAGTTTCTTGAAAAAAATAATTATGTATGAAATCAAATGTAATATCTTTGTTTACCTTTCTGTTGGATATGAAATAAATATGAATATGAATATGAATATATGAAATGATTCGGGATAAAAGACGTTTTCATAAGATGTATAATAATTTACTGCTCATAATTATTTTTTTGAAATAATTAGCAATTTTCTAGGTGTAATTTTTTTTTGACTAACACTGTATATCAGGTACATCTTGTATGCTATAAATAAAAATCATAATTCAATGAAACTATTGACTATTCCAAATACAGATCAGCATGTACGAGCAAATTGAAGCTAATATTTTTAACATTAGGGCTTTTTAACGAAAGTAGAAATCAGAGGAGCTTACTTACGAATAGTAGGACACCATATTCATTTAATCATTCATCTTTTTCTTCAGAAACTCGAATGAACTATGAGAAATGGTACGATAACGAACCTAGTACGAATATCGAAGACTGTGTAGAAATGAGAAGGGGCTTTCAGTACCAATGGAATGACGAACATTGTTCGAGCCCGAGGCTTACTCTATGTCAAATTGGTGAGAAAATGTGAAATATACCTTTTGAATATCTGTTATGGGGTCATGGGGTTGTACAAACATACAAAATGACTATGTTAGGTGGCTTTTTAAAACAAATTGTAGCTGAGATGATTAACAAATATATGAGCAATCAAAATATTTTGTATTGTTTAAAAATCATTATGAATATGTTTTATTATTTGATTTGATTTGATTTGATTTATTTATTTTGTATTTGATTTTCTTTTTCTTTTGCATTTTTACAAACATATAACAAATAAAGCATTGGTTTTCTTAACGTGAATAAAGGAATGGATATAATAAATACATAAATGAAATATCAGAGTGAATATGTCAGTGAGGTTTCAAGTTTATAGACTTGGTCTGATATTTTTTCCAGGAATTCCTGCTTGCGGTGACCCAGGTGAACCTTTGCATGGTAATCGTTTACCAGACGATAGAACAACCTACTCTGTCAATGCTACTCTTCATTTCACCTGTCAGGAGGGCTTTACATTATCTGGAGAAAACGTTTTAAGATGTATGAATAATGGAACATGGAATCACCAAAGACCATCGTGTAAAGGTAAAGTGATTGTTATGTTAATAAATAAGAAATAATAACTAAATCTTATTTACCCACAGAGAACTTGCATCAGCATTAATACTGCTTTTCCGCGTGTTTCTGCAGGCCTTCGAAGTTGTATTACCACAGCCTGACCACAGCAATTGCCAGATACCCATTTACACCTGGATACTGGCAAATGTGGATTTATGTCTCGCCAAAGGACACCCTAATCGAATGAAATGAGAGTCAAATGAACGAACTACTTTATACTTTACCGGGGGTTTAAAACTATCAAATTTCAGTAATATGCGGCTGAAAATATGTTTAATACTGAAATCATGAAGAAAGGCGTCGTCGAAACTTCGAACATTATTGCCGTCAATAAAGTTGTTATTCATGAAGGATTACAATAAGATATTCTCATCTAAGAGCTAGTGATAATTAAATAAATTGATTTTGAAAATTGTACTAACACTATGTTTTAATGTAAGTAACAAAAGCATCCCTTCATTGAAATATGAATAATGACGTGATATTTATCCGGTCTTTTCTATTTTCCTGAACAGCTGTCAAATGTGAGGGAAGCCCATCAAACGTCACACTTGCCTCCAACATGATACTAGGATCAGTATATCAAGATAAAGTTCTATACATCTGTGAAGATGGTTATATTCCTGATAATGAACCAATCAGCTTCTGTCAGCATACAGGCAATTGGAGTACACCTAACTTTACTTGCTCAGGTAAAATTATTTATTTATCTATTCATCTATTCTGTGTTCTTTATAAAGGATAAACTCTTCAGTACATTAAAAACAAGAGACCCTTGTACATGGGGCAGCTAGATTGTTTGTTTTTATACCTGATAGCTAAAAAGCATTGTATACTTTGGAAATGAGTAACTAGATGGCAGACGGCTTTAATGACTCTCTGAGGGTCGGGGTAATGAGGATTAATGCCTTAATTAAGAGTGCTAGCACATCAGCTTGGTTAGACCCGGGACCTTCCAGTTATGAGACCACTGCTCTACCAACTGACCTGTCGTGAATTTTAAAAAAGTAAACAATGTCTTATAGTTGTTTAATGTAGCAGCATTGTGATGTGACTTTAAAGAAAAATTAAGCTCACATTAGCAATAATTCTAATTGAAAGACAATGATTTCAGTTATCAATGTCTTCTCGTGTTCTTGATATTGACTGTAAATCTGTTTTCTATTCCAGCACTCAGCCCATGTTATGCTACGGTCACAAATGTTCGTACGAACGATTCGTTCGTACGAATCTCCCTGTTCCTACGAATTTCAGAGTTCGTAGAGATTCGCAGACGGGGCATAGTTTCTTACGTCCTTCTTACGGAGTTCGTACGAACGCCGTTTAATTCGCAAGAACAACTCAAGACCTTCTTGAGAAACGAAGATTTTCGGTTTAAAATGGCCCCAGAGTTCGTACGTTTTTCGTAAAAACGCCTTGTGTTCTTCTTACGTCAGACTTCCGCCAATCTTACGAGTTTTTGTTCTCGCAAGGTGGTCGTACGTTTAACTCACGGCATTCACAAGTCATTCGTAAGAAGATATTACGATTTTTTTTCCCCTATTTAGTCGGGTTGCAAAAAAAGCGCTGCCGTATACTGTCGAAAATTCGATGACTGTTGAAAGTTTGATATTACACGATGACAGTATTGCCAAGAAGACTAGAACTGCAACTGCACCTCCATAAAGTGTTTCTTGAACTTGCTGTTAGCATATCTGTTACTTCCTTTATTATAAAAGCAGTCATGTTAACTGAAGAAGTCAACAAGTTTTTGCTCTGTGGTGGCATCAAAGTCATATGACTACTTCTCCTTTCTTAGTTTCCCCGTTACCTCATCTTCATCGCCGTCAAACTGCCGTCTTGATGGTTCTCCCTCCTCCTCGTCGTCGTCATCTTCCACCGCCTCCTCCCGGTCACTTCCGATATGGCCATCATTTCTTGATATCAGGCACGCCAAAAGCAGTTTGGGATTGGGGTGGCAAAAATTCCAGGGGGCTCGCCTTCCAGTGGCAGTGGCGTAATGAACAAAATCGTTTGGAGGAGGGGGGGGGCAGAAGGAAAATTTGCATCACCACCACTCCTAGGCCTACATGTTACATGCAGGCCCCACGGAAAAAATTCAAAGTGGAGTATTAACGATCAGGTTAGAGTGTAGCGAGCGTGGCGTAAATTGGCGTGGAGTCCGGGGGCTTTGCACAGGCGGGGGTCACGGGACTAAGCACCCGGAAGCTCATGGTTTTTAGGCATTAAATTGCGGTCAGATAAGCATATTTAGATACCTTATTTGTGTCACTGGCAGGTCACTAATTGTCGGGGGTTCCAGGGAGCAGAGCCCACGGAAGCTCAGGGGTTTTAGGTATTCAATTACGGTCAGATGAGCCTCCAGGGGGCCCACCTTAGGGCTCTTGGTGGGGTCCAGGGGGCAGAGCCCCTGGAAGCTCAGGGGTTTCAGGTATTCAATTACGGTCAGATGAGCATCCAGGGGGCTGTCTTAGGGCCCTTGTTTGGGTCCAGGGGGCAGAGCCCCTGGAAGCTCAAAGGTTTTCGGCATCTAATTACGGGCAGATGAGCAGATTTTGATATCTTATTTCCGACATTGGTAGTTCACACATTTTGGTCTCTCTCTCTCTTTCTTTCCTTTCCTGTTTTAAAAAAAAAGTGAGGGGGGCTCGAGCCCCGAGCCCCGTCGTTCTGCAGGCCCTGACATGAAGGCTTCTAAATAAGCATATTGTTATGCCCAGCTGCTAATTTGGGAATTATTAATTTTCAAACACACACTTAAAAAGATATGATTTACAAAAAAAATTGAGAAAAAATAAGGAAAATCATGTCATTTCAGCAACGTTTGTAAATCACTGGTATCGAATTAGAAATACCCCCCACCCATTAGTACGCCAGTGTTCAGGGGCTCATGACTTCTCACCACTATAATAAAAAATAAAAAACTTTCCCATCCTCTTACAATATTTCAACGATATGCGCAAATCGCATATATTATAAAAACCTCCATTGATAAATGTAGGAGCAAGCAGAATGTATACGAAATTTAATTCCTATTAACTTTCCTTTTCTCTGAATGGAATATAATTTATATGTGATTCAATTCAGGTTTTGTTCTTTTTTATGTTCTTTTTGGTTACAAAATACAAACTATCTTTACTCCTTTACTGCTTTTTTTATAGGGGTGGGAGGGGGCAAATGCCCCCCTGCCCCTCCCCCACTTCCGGCGCCTCTGCTTGATATTGTTGTTGCTGCATAAATTGTGTACGTACACCTTACGAGCACCTTACGAACGTCTTACGAACGCCAGGAGTCATTCGTACGAAGACCATAAGAATCTCCGCTCGTAAGGCGTTCTTACGAACGCCGTAAGAGCCCTCTATGAACAACTTGAGGCGTTCTTACGGTCATCGTAATAATTTGAAGCTTCTAGAATTGTCCCTCGACCCTACGAAATGTACGAAGATCTTGCGTGGTTCTTACGATGTAAGTACGGCGTTCGTACGGCCGCCTTACGAAGAGAGGGTTTCGTACGATGTTAAAAAAATTCTTGGACAAGACCATCGACCAATCTGCGTTCTTACGAACGGTCTACGAACGGTCTACGAGCGCTTGTTTCGTACGGCCTTCTTAAGAAGATCTTACGAAATGGTCTGAAAATCGTTCGTACGGCGTTCGTAGCAGCCCGTAAGGGTATTTGTGACCAAGGCATTACATGTAACCCCTGTATGAATGGAGGTACTTGCAATGAAGTAGATAGATCATCATTCACATGTATATGTACCCCCAAACTACACTGGTTCCACCTGTGACGAAGTTAAGGCATCCAAGATATATGTGTTGTGGACTAGTAGTTAGAGCTCATGAAAGACTACGCTTTCCACAGTCTACTCAAATATCGTAGTGAGTGGGTACCTGGTAGGATTTATTTCTTGAATGCACTGAGCCCTACGATTTTTGGACCTAAAGCCGACCTACCCATTTTACTTCGATCAGTTTGTTCTTTACACACAAAAAAAAACTTTCAGAGCCTTTCCTGCCTTAATGCAAGAACTACAACCAACTTTTACTTTACTAACATAATTCAACTGCCATAAAAAAAGTTGGAGGTTTATATTTCATCATAAAACTGTTATTACCCGTTTTTTGTATTTAGCAACTCTAGCCTAACTACTATTTGAAGACTTTTCTTTTTTGTTGAACCTGAAAGATAAACATTGCTTTTCATTCTTTCAGAGATAAGGCTTACGACACCATTGGCGTTCACAACGCAAGCTTCTCCGCAAAGCACAGAATCACAAACAGGTTTGACTTTGTATCAAGATATTAATCTGTTCTAAACACGACGACAAAGACTTTCAAAACGGCTTACTTCGAATCATCGGGTCATCCTGTCGGGTCGGGTGGTCGTGTTACCCGACCTTTTGTGAAAACATGCCCCTTTATTCACGAAATGTCGGGGGAATGTTTGTGAAAACACCCACCGACATTTCAAATAATCGGGTCCAATAATCGGGTCCAATTTACCTGACACTGTGTTCTAACCATACGGCAAAGCTACGAAAGGTCGCGCCTTAATAGTTATTAAACGTGCATCTTTACATGATCTTCCGTTTTAGCTTCACAAGAGGTTGTGTAACGCGACCACCCGACCGAACACGATGATCCGATGTTTTGAAGTAAGCCTTCAAAATCAAATCATTGCCATGTAAGCACGTTTCAAAAAGTGTTGCACGGGGCTTATGAGATCGTATTCGTTTATTTACGATACTATTTTTGCATGATCTAATCCTCGGGCTTATATGTATAGTTACATTGAATCACTTCGAATACTTTCTTTATTTGAATTATGTTCCATGCATAATTACATCTGATTGAATTTCAGCAAGTTTCTATATTCATAAAGTAGCACTGTATTTAAAGCATGAGAAACAGAATATGAAAGGAAGATATTCCTTGAAAAGATGATCCTTAATAACTGACAATGAGCTTATTATAAAAAAGGTCCTGATTTCTTTCAACTTTCATTTACATTTCCCCCGATAATCTTACTGCTTGTGTGCATGATAAAACTACATCTATATTTAGATTTGAGTATTTTAGAAAATGATTTCACAACATTTGCTTTAGTTTACTAACATTTTATTTTATATCGGAGACTATCATTTGTTCTCTTTTCTTGATTTTGGAATGTCATTGAAAACGACGGCATCTTTATCAACATCGCTACTAACATCATTAGCACTAACAACATGGTTTTCTACAAAATCCACAGGTTTGAATATATTTAAGAGCTCTTGGCACTACTTTTAAGAAAAGCTTAGCCATGGATCACAGGGGGTAATCCCTCGTTTCTTCCTTCAGAAGATTGGTCCAGGAATTAAGAAGTCAAAAAACCTACCGTCTACATCTAACCCCACCCCTATCCGCTCGTAAACAAGGCCTGCCAGTTGCGATAGCCATTCTATTATGACTTAACATAAATTACTATTGATTTAAATTCAATCTAGAAGTACTTGCTTATTGCATCGTGATCATATTTCCACCCTACAACTCTTAAAGCTAAAAATATTGAATCGACGTTTGAAAGGGCCGATGAGAGTCACTATTCCCAAAATCGTACATTACACTTGTTGCATGTTAGATCCAACAGTATAAAGGCTAAATAAAGCTTGCTAAAAGAGTTCATCTACCAGTTTGAAAATGCTACTCCTTTGCCCTTCAAAATATAATTGACGTAACGTTTGGGGTTTTAGAATGTAGCTCTCGAATGTATCCTAATTTCAAGAAAAACAATTCCTTATTTTGATTGGAATAAAAGCTTTCTTTAAATGCAAAAAGACAATGCTTGCTAAAATCGTAAATTTTAGAGCACTTTCACATTTGTTTTTGCTTAATGTTTTTTTCATAAAACCTTCTGTAAACCAAGAAACTTAGGCGGGCATGAAGTATTTAAGAATAGATCGATTGTTCCACTTCCAAGAATGACGCAAAATGATTAAATCGCGACTGAGAGTTTTATCTGACTACTCAGGGTGGACGACAAGGACTTAATAAAGCAGCTCCCATCCCATGTCCCCTCGCTGATATTGACAACCCGCAACTGGTGACATATTCAAACAAGTGTCGGTCTTTTATAGCTATGGTTGGTATACGAGATAGTAACTGACCATTCTGACACAACAGTGAACTTTTACAATTCATCAAAGGTTCCTGCCGTGAAAGTTGCTCTAGCAGCGTGTGCAGTTTAGAAGAAAAAAATCATGTCGCCAATGCTTTTGGTTTTACATTACTGATGTACACTGTCGCTCATAAAGGTGGAATATTTTTTTTAATTCCAATTTATGGAATTATTTTAAAAATAATTTAAAAATAATAGATCTAGATAATAGTATACATTCTCAGATTTTATTGAATAATAATTTGCCAATGTGTGTTTTGCGTGACTGCTAAAGCATGTGTATGCTACTATGCTTATCAACTAGGGGACCTATGCCCTTAAGTCATAAATGACAGTAATGAGGATTAATGCCCCACAAAAGGGCACTAAAATAGCACATCGACACGGTTTTGATCCTGGGGCCTCACAGTTACGAGGCCATTGCTTTGTCACCGAACCATGACTCTACGCAGCGGGGGCTAGGGTAGGGGGCAGTTTCCATAAATTAAAAAAAACAACAGAAAATGCAATAAATTTTCAATAATTTATTGCATTTAAACCCGGTGCCTAACATAAACAAAATTCTGTGTGCCCATGCCTTGAGCCATAATGCATGGCCGTCCAGAGGATTTTTTTTATGTTGGGGACCGGGGTAAAATGCAATAAATTATTGAAAATTTATTGAATTTTCTGTTTTTTTTTAATTTATGGAAACTGCCCCCTACCCTAGCCCCCGCTGCGTACAGTCACGATTCAGTGACAAAACAATGGCCTCGTAACTGTGAGGCCCCAGGATCAAAACTGTGTCGATGTGCTATATTAGTGCCCTTTTGTGGGGCATTAATCCTCATTACTGTCATTTATGACTTGAGAGCGTAGGTCCACTAGTTAATAAGCATAGTAGCATACACATGATTTAGCAGTTCCGCAAAACACACATTGGCAAGTTATTATTCAATAAAATCTGAGAATGTATACTATTATCTATATCTATTATTTTTAAATAATTTTTAAAATAATTCCATAAATTGGGGTAAAACTCAAATATTCCACCTTTATGAGCGACAGTGTATTATTTATAATAATATTAATAAAGATATATAGATTTATTGCACGCATAATAAACAGAAGTTTCTCTTTGCGCTTTACAAATAAAAAAAATAAGCATGTACAAGTATATTTAAATAGTACAAGATAGAAATATAAAAACGTTAAACTAAAGACATGTAGCCGAGAGTATTAATTCATTACGAGCAAAGTTAATACAGATAACAGATATTTATTAAAAATCAATTAGAGTAACATTTTCAATTATAATACATTACATAATCAAGTGATCTTGATTTCTTTTGATTTTCACTTTTGGTTCTATAATTCAAATGTTTTCGTTTTCATCACAGAAAGTCCGAAGGGGAATTCATTACCTTCTGGAGGTGAGTAACTTCGCGATTATCAGAGAATTATCAGTATTTTTTTCATCAATATCTAATCGGCAATGGTACATGTCAAAACTTTAAACAAATTGTTGTTTGATATAAATTTGAAGAAAATCATAAATACAAGCATTCAAACATCACAAGAAAATAATACACTTATTTAATTCAAAGTCATTTATTGAAAATGTATATAACAATCCGATGTTTAAAACAGAACATTGTGAAATAGTTATTACAAAATGCAATACTTCATATAACATATAGTGATCATGTACATAAAGACTACTCAACACAGGGAGATGACGGACTTCTTTGTTACAGGTTTCAATAGGAAATAATTTTAAATGAAAACGAAATATGTTTCCGCTATTTATATACACACAAATACATATCTTTATATTATTTCTCTTGAAAGTCGTTGCAGCTGGAAGCTCGGTGGTCATCCTCTTCATCTTAGTGGTAATCGTTTTAACCACCGTCTTGTTCAGAAGGTATATATATATGTATGTTTAAAAAAATAATCTTAGTTTATTATTAGTTATCATTATTAGTACACAGTAACGCCAGTTTTCTTACCTTTGCCCTAAATTCAACATGATTCTATACTTTTACATTTTGGAGGCATGTTTTAATTTGGCGATCAATGTTGAAAATATAAAAATCACCCCCAGTCCAGAATTATTTCATATATGAACTGTTACTTTTTTCAACACAGGAAACTTTAATGTTTTTAACCGAAAACACACTCTTTTGATACAAAATAATTTTCAAGATTCCTTGCTTCGGCGAGTATTTTTTCTTCTTTAGAGATTGTTAAATTAAAACAAGTCTACGCTATATATCCAAGACTGTTTAGCATAGAAAGTTCGACCTTTGTGCCAGTTGTCATGGTTTGAACAACCATTCCCAATTCCCTTGATATTACTCAGCATTCGACTGGACCGTAACACCCCCAAATGCAACCAAAAGAAATTAATACAAAATTAAAAAGATAATCCTTTGTATTTCTACGTTACGTATGTATAATTGTGTGAATTCATGAATTATGCACTCTAAAAACTAAAATGTTGAATCAACATTTACAAGTTTCGAGAAGCAAGGTACGCCATTATAATCAACACTTATAATACGATATATCGAACAGTGTAAGAGTTCGATCAAACATGTCAATTTGTTTAATTTACCATTTTAAAAAAGGTCACTCTATATATCAGAGCTTCCGAATTTTGATTTAATTAACCTTGAAGTTTTAGTGTGTTCCCTTTGGTATTTATTTTCCTACAGGCGTCGTGCGGCTAAACCTGTCTCACCCGATGATGAAAACGAAATGGAGAACTATGCCGCGGTTGCAAACTGCTACGAAGATAGCAAGCCAGCAGACAGTACTCCTCACGAACCATATTATCTAACACTTGAGCCAGACAGCGATAAAAATGGCGGATTTGGGACTTCCGTTGCTGAGCAACCCTCTCCGCATCTTTGGAAGGGCGTGACACAGGATGACACACCCTCTGTCATCAAGGGTTCGAATGGTTGGAATAAAACTGATACCGAAGATGGTTTCGTGGATAATGTTTTATATGGAACAAATGATGAACAATCTGTGAGCCCGTCATCATTGAATCATAACTCTACTGATCATAAGGCAGCGAAACACCACGCCATAACTAAATCTCATCAAGGTCCTGGACGTCCAAAACCTGGTAATCCCACGAGCGGTGCTCCCGAAACTGATGAGGACGCTTATGAAGGTTATGAAGATGAAAAGGTTATGGTTGACAACGAGCTTTACGGTGCTCCATCCCAGGTAACTCCTCGCGCTCACAAACACGGCGCGGTGGCTGATCAGGACAATGACGCCGTTTATGAAAACCCCGACGGGAACGTCTATGAAACTTATGAGGAAGAAGACTCAATGATCGACAACGAACTCTACGGTGCAGCAACCCCGCCTACTCCCCGTGCTGATAATACGAACGATCCGGTGATTGGCGAGGGGGACGGTGAGATTTATCAAAACACCGAATTCCATTCAGTGCCAACTAACTTGATAGCGAATGAATTTTACAAAAGCGTAGATGAAATTTAATTCAGTTCAGTACTATTCGTTGTATATATTATATCATTCGCACCATGGTATATATCTTCCAAAGACTACCATGTGCTATGGGAAATACAATCATAACATAGTTGTTAATTTGTAAAGTGCTTCAATCTTTCTAAAACAGTTTGAAAGAAAATATTGGGAATGTTCCAAACTTCCTTTGTCAGTGCTAGATTGTACATATTTCAAGGGTGAGATATAATTTTACATGAATTCGAATCTAATGATTGAAGCGATTATTTCTCATTCGTTGAAAAAGTGCGATTTGAACTCGGTACACGCAATCAAAGAAGATATAAATGATCAATATAGTAATATTCATTGTCATCTAATCCTATGAACCAGGGTACATTGGGTATTCTACTGTTAAAGGGATAGCCAAGTTCATATTTTAGACCGCAAATGCCTTCACAGTGCATGGTTATTCTTATTAATGACATTTCTAGTTTTCTTTAATGACCTAAACTTGCTATGAAGGTACTTTTAGACCCCAAAATGTGTGAAACTTAGCCATTATGATCATACCAATTCAGCTCCACGTTTGGTGACCGTTAATTAATTAATTGATTAATATTAACAATACACGGGCCGGGTGGTTGTGCTTATTATAACAAACAAGAAAAAGCCAACTAAAAGCTAACATCGGCATTGGCTGGAATAAAACGTATGAGACGTTATCTCGTTTTTCAACGGCTGGTTCAAATTATCGAATATTTGTGAGGCACCACAAATATTAGATATTAATGTTCATGGATATATCAGCCGTCTCTGAACCGATTTTGATCACACAAAGATGAATTTGTATTAAATTTGAATTGTATGTTCTTTCAGATTTGACACTGAGCTTTTCACTATCTCACACAAAATATTATTTTGAGTAGCGCCCTCTGCGACGAAACTCAACTATCCCTTTATATGTTTATGAAATACTTGGATGTAAACAGAAGGATATTGTAATATTACCAAACTCTGCTTTGTACGTCAAACATTGGGGGGAAGGTATAAGGCAGAAGAAGCAGTATTTGTAAATTATTTGTAATGGAGGTAAAACGACGTTCCCCCCGGCCCCCTCTCTCTATCTCTCTCTCTTTCTCTCTCTCTCGCACTTTCTATCTGCCCCTTTCTTTCTATCCTCCTTAGATTGTGAATATTAATATAAACAAAGAAGTAATTACAACAAACAAGCTGTTGTTTTAAATAATCTTTAATCAGGGATACAATCTGATGGACAGAGTAAAGCTTATACAAATATTTAGGTGATTCATTTTTAGAAAAAGTGCTTTAAAAACACAATGCAAAGTTTATGTAGAGAATCACATTTATCCTTAAGTACTAATAATCACAAATTAAGTGCAATTCATTGAAAATATAACTTGAAGCTATGCAAGAACCCCTTGAGACTGATCAAAATTACACCTTATATGATTTAAATACGTATACATAACATATTAATTATCTCATGGCAGCAAATGAAGTCTCATATGACCTGACAGTGGTGCAAACAACTCATTTTACTAGAGAATCATTCTGACTATTTTGATACCAGTTTTTTTACTGGTATATTATACTGTCATATTTCGTTTCCTATTAGTTATGAATTAGATTCAAGAAAATGGATGCCACAAACTTTGAAATCCTAAACGACACAAAACTGAATGTTTAATTTGCCAAATTTACATTGATACTGCTTTCACTATAAATAATAATCATGTTTGGGCATGTTCCGGCTATGTCTACTACTCATAGAAACTATATGACCTGCAACGTTTACTCATTTCATTAACTTTGAAGTTCTTAGTGTGTACACTTCCTTAATGATTTTCTTACAGGCGTCGTGTGGCTATATATTATGAACACAATTAGCCTAACATTTGTACATCCGTATTCTAATTCGATATAATCTTTTATGAACAATCATCTCTAAAACTGCAAATCAAACTTGCCAACTTGTTCCACATAACAAGAGATATTTGGTACATTATTTATGAAATCTATTTGCCTGACAGAAGAAAGAAGGATAACAAAGAAACGTGGTCTTGTTTGAAAAAAGAAGGAGAAATAAAAGCGAAGAACATCCTTTAAATCTATGATAAGTATAGAGCTAGAAAGAGAAAATTTATGCCGTTATGGTTGACGTGATTGTGGGCGTGTATGAGAGAGAGAGAGAGAGAGAGAGAGAGAGGGGGGTAGAACTCGGGGAGTATGGCAGTTGTGGAAATAGCTAGAGTCTATTATGAGCGATGGAGAGAAAAAGAGGGGGCGGGGAGATGGAGAGAGAGAGGCGGATAGGGTAATACTATAAGGATAAAATATGTGTGCATATGATCATGGTTTTGATTGAGATAGCAGAAGAATAGAGGAAGCAAATAAGGATGCGTGATAATGTACACATTAATACATCATAAGATGGGGAAGAACATAGAAAGGGAGAAGGAAAGAGTTAGCTAATTCAGTTTTAATATACGAACAAAAGAAGGAACAAAAAAAAAAAAAAGATCTTTTAAAATTCAATTTCAACAATATTCTACGAATGCAAAGCACAAACCATATATAAGAATACATACACACAATAAATCGAAAGATAAGAAATACGTTCACGAGAAAAATGTCTGCATTCGTAAAGAACATGTAAGCAAAGGAGAAGTGGGAAGTCAGAAATAAAAATACTGGCCTTTGAACGAAACCACTAAAATGGGAGATTGACCCCGATTGTACGTCACAGATACTCTCATTAATCAAATATTTACATGAACAGAATTTCATTTTCATTTCATTTTATTGCATTCGTCATATAAAAAACAAACATGATTACAACATTGATATTTACAGATAAGTAAAGAACATACAAATAACATAACGAAAGATAAACATAAAATACAAATATATACACGAATGAGGAACCAGCAAGAAAGAACAATTACGTCTTGTGTGGTGCTGGTCCCTTGCGACATGATAAAGAATTTTAACCTATAACACTAAACACCTTACACCTAACACCTAACAACTAACACCTAACATCTAACACCTGATTGCATATATAAAAACTAATAAAATACTATTCACAAAAACGTTATTGTTTGTATCTTCTTTTAAATGTATTCAAAGTTGGGCTTGATTTAACATTAGGAGGTAACTCATTTCATAAAATAGGTCCTTTAAAGAAAATTGATTTTTTAGAGACAGAAGTTTTGATAAGTGGTATATGAAAATGAGATGATTGTCTAGTTATATATGAATGTACTTCAGAATTCAAAATATATTTGTTTGATAGACTAGGAGAAATATGAATTGAATTGTGAAGTGGTGATTGTAGTGTTGCTTATATTCTATTTCACTTCCTCTTTGTTTTTGTTACCGAAATTCAATAAGCAAAATGTCCTACCTGTAGCTATTTGCTCCCTCTATATAGAAAACTTTCCCAATCGGTGCCTGTTGGTTCCCCATGATCCTCTTTTTCTTGTGTTAGTTGAGAGCTGAGTTAATGAGATAGCCACCTGTCAGTGACCTCGCTGTGTGGTCTAATCCCTTCTGGCCCAGTAGTATTGACGGTGTTTAATACCTTATTCAAACCAATGAGGCCAACACCAGAACGAAAACGGACCAAACTGAAAATTACAATAATAATAATAATAATAATAATAATAATAATAATAATAATAATAATAATAATAATAATAATAATAATAATAATAATAATAATAATAATCTGGATTTATGTAGCGCTTAATACGAAATTCCGTTTCTTAGCGCTTTACAATTGTATTACCCCGGTCATCGGATTCATTCACGCACAGTGTGCACCATCTCCACTCCCTGGGGATTATTCCTATGTCATGGTCACCGTGAGGGCATATGGCAATTACTTTCACAAAGGCTTTCGTCATGCTACCGGATCGCCATTTGTCTACTGGGTATGGAATGGCAATTGTAGACCAATGCCTTCCCAAAGGACATTACTGCAGTTTCGACCTTCGTATTTCAATTAAAATGCTTAAACCACTCGATTACTAGTACGACACCCCGAATGGCTTAGAGTCTGTCAGTGTGAAGTCGGTTTGGCGGTGTGACTGTAGTATTAGAGTGTATTCACTGTGGAATATTATCAGAATGGAGGTTGTCGCCTTTCCCCCTCTATTTAAAAAAAAAATGTAAATGAATTGTAACTCCGCGCAACAAAGTTCGTGCGCGTGTTCACTGAGCTCGGTGTCATAAGATACATAAATGTGAAGCGTATTTAACT
The DNA here is from genome assembly GCF_000002235.5 of Strongylocentrotus purpuratus. Classification (NCBI taxonomy): domain Eukaryota; kingdom Metazoa; phylum Echinodermata; class Echinoidea; order Camarodonta; family Strongylocentrotidae; genus Strongylocentrotus; species Strongylocentrotus purpuratus. The sequence continues at coordinate 1,214,328 of NW_022145594.1, read as the reverse complement.
TCACACCATCATGAAAAAAATTAACACCCCGGTTTTCAGCGTCATATCTGAAAGGGGCTTTACAGTGTTTTACCTTGAAAGGAAAGAGGAAATATATCGATACATTAAGTCAACACGTAATACTATTTTTTTGCGACTTAATCCTGAGTTCTGGGAAGAGGTGAAAAATAATTTGTGAGCGTTATCATTCTTATTATGCAAGTGTGGAAGAACATCAGATAAGACATGTTCCCTGAAAAGCATGGCTCTTCAAATGCCTTTATATTCTAAATATGTCATGTAACATCGTAAAACTCAGGGGTAGGATTTTTACGCCATGTGTTCGTGTAGTCCCATATACATCTTTCTGTGTACAGTGTTCGTAACTTTACCAAGACTTGGCCAAATTTCTCATTATTTGATGATTCCAGAACCTTGCAATACACACAAATTCTTATATGCTAGATGATCAACCTTTTTTGGTCGATTCCACACCGTTTCTTTCACAATGCAATCGCATGACCATAACTCAACTTCATCTTTAGTCCTTCACTGCGAAGTTCTGTATTCACATTCACTGGTTTGGTATCAATTCAGAATCTTAAAGCCCCACTGCACTAGTTATAGCTACTTACGCCCTCTATACATCAATCAATGTATAATCGGTGAGCGTTGGTCCCCAATGATCCCTTTTTCTTATGTTATTTGAGAGTTGATTTGATGAGATACCCACCTGCCAGTGACCTTGCAAGGAGGTTTGTTTGTTTGTTTGTTTGTTTGTTTTTATTTCCGTAGAAAATCATCACAACATACAAATACATACATAAATGAGATATACGGCGGATAGCCCATTTCAGGTGTATTAACAAAAAATGCCTGTTCTTCCATGGGGTACGGATAAAAAGCTATTACAAAATGAAATCAAGACTTAGACAACCGCTGCAGGCCAGCGAGCTGTATGGAAAACTATGGCGGCCCTGAAAGGACATCGCGAATAGACCAAATCGCAAATTATTCACGACGATATCGTGAATTTCGTCGTGAATAATTGGCGTGAATATGGTAGGTTTTAACTTCATATCATGCTATATGTATTTTATCTTTGACAAGATAAGGGTAAAGCCCTAAGGGTAATTGTACAGCGGAAAGGAGAGAGAGAGAGAGAAAGAGAGAAGGAAAACATATTGCTCCGATTGACCCCCGGACTTCTTGCCCCTGAATACCACCACAATCATCAACTACAACAAAAACAAAACAATAATGATAATATTTGGCATATAATTTATGGATATGGAAGTACACTAGCGCCCAGAAATCCTGGTAAAAACGTCTCGTCATAATCGTCTTTAAGGGGCTGGATTCTTCACTGCTAGACTAGGCAGGCCGCGTAAGCAAGGAGAAATCATAATTGACGACGTAATTGGCGACTAAACCAGCCAGTCGTGAATAAACCAGCCAGTCGTGAATCTCGTCGTGAATTTTATCGCCAAATATTCACGACGAAATTGACGACGTCGTGAATTTTATCGCCAATTATTCACGACGAAATTGACAATATCGTGAATTTCGTCGCCAATTTCGTCGTGAATAATTTGCGATTTCGTATATTGACGACGTCGTGAATTTTATCGCCAATTATTCACGACGAAATTGACGATATCGTGAATCTCGTCACCAATTTTGTCTTGAATAATTCGCGATTTACAGCTATAAAGTGAAAATGAAGGCGGTCATTGTCGCTTCACGACAGACAGCTTCTACTACATACAAATCAGATATTTTATACAATCATGGGGAAATTAGAATTAAAAGTATATAATTTCAATGTAAACATTTCAAAAAATAAACGATATAACTGAACATGTATAATATATTTTCGAGACTAAAAAATGCAATTTACATTTAGAATTCATATTCAGAGGATTTAAAAGTGTGTACATCATAATATACATATATATATCTTCTTGGCGGACACTTAGTATCTTCCAACTAGTATCTTCCAATTCAATCTTCCAATTTAAGACTTCATGGCTAAACTAGTGTAGACGGGATTTAAGAAGAACTACCTCATTATCAAAGCAAGCAATTAGTGCAAGTGATAGGTGAAGTGATTGCTTCTACTATTGTATTCTGCCAGATAAAATGGCTTTAAAAGATGGAGAATCTCACAAAGCATTTTTCCTCTTTATCAAGAATTAACTTTCTCCTTAAATTCAATACTAATAGGATTAAAGTCCACATTAGCATTTTTGTACGGACGGTCAAAGTGACTTCTCCTTTACACAAAACTAAAGCAGAACAATAATGCCGTGCAAAAGCAGGAACAGCCTTCAACTGCTGATATCGTGTATTATGATTAAGTCTCGCGGCACGAACACATTAAATGTATTTGTACATAATTTTAATATTATATTATCGCTCCCTATGGTATATATGAGAGGAATAAACACGGAAGCAAATCAGTCAGACTTGTTCTCTGGTTAAGGACTGTTCATGATAGCCAGGAATACGAGTAGACACAACTGTTGCATACGTCATGATAAGCGTGTCCAGTCATTTGCTTCTTGTCTTACCGCTTTCCTGACATTTCGCCAAAATGAAGTCGTCGTCATATCAATTTATATATGTCGTCATTCACGTAGTCACCTCGTCTCACTATATCTGTAAGTATATATAGGCAGTCATATATATATATATATATATATATACATTTTTTTCTTTTTAAATTTTATCTTTTAAAGTAAACAGTATATTAAAAAAAACAGTGTCATAGGTTTGGAGATATGTCCCCCCCCCCTCTTCTCAACCCCTTCAATTATGAAAAGAACAGAGAGAGACGGGGAGAGAGAGAAAGAGGGAGAGAAAGAGACGGAGAAGAATAAGACGAGAGATAGAGAGAGAGAGAGAGAGAGAGAGAGAGAGAAAAAAAAGATGGGACAGACAGAAAGAAAGATGAGGAAAAGGAAGTGAAAAGAAAATCCTATGAGCCCCCCTTCTCACATCACACTACCTGATGTCTTTGTTATCTCGTATTTAATCTACCTCATGAGCCCCCTCCACCCTCCCCCCCCCCCTGCCCGCATGATATCAGTACCACTGTCAAACGATATTTGTTCAATCAGTTCTGTGTGTGTAAAAGTCGTACACCCTAATTTGCGATATACACAAACACAATGCTACGTCAATTGCTAAATGTACTTACATTCACAGTAACAAAATGAAACGGAATGCGTTTTGCGGGTACTTGAGATTCAATAGAGAATGGAATCTTGTTACCCTGAATATCAACATCATGACGATAGCAGCAACTACGACACAAACTTTCCCAACTGAATATAGAATACTTTTACTTTAAATGTTACACTGCTTCAATCCGCCCCAGGGTAGGACCCGGGTATTACTTTCGAATCTTTTGATCAGTTTATACAAGTATCTGTACCTGTCCTGAAAACACTGGAGCATGGAGCTACCATGTCGGATCCAAAGTACCCTCTGCATCGAGGCCGCCAACAGACGAGACTTGTGGACAACCCCCACCCCATCCCCCCCCCCCCCCCCCCCCCACAGCCCGTAAAAAGGCGAGACACTGTTCCCTGCATTAAGCAGGCGAACAGAGTTTACCATCCCATTGGGAACTGTGAGTAGAGGATATACGTCTACCACCCCTCTGCATACAAAGAAGGCAAACAGGTCCCTGCATTTGACAGGCAAACAGATTCCTAATTCACAGGTGGGTACAGGCAGGGGCGTCGCTAGACCTTTTTCAGTGGGGGGGGTGTAGAGGCCAACGATTACCGACAAAACTAGCCCCCAATTACCGACAAAATTAAATGTCCCAATATTTACAAATTTAACCCAATATACCCGGGTCGAAGGCTAATTATTTTTCCTACGGACTATCTATATACGAATTATTTCGTGAACTTATTCAGCATCATAGCTATATATTTTAAAGCAGGCGCGGAGCTAGGATCTTATTTTAGTGAGGGGCGGTAGTGAGCAAGCGAATCACTTAAAGAGCGCGCAAAGCGCGTTCATTAGGGGGTGTGGGTGATAGGCCTCCGCGCGAATGATCAAGCTTTATGAAAGCTTCAAAAAACAGAATTGAAATCGGTCAATGCGTTGTGATTTTATACCATTTTTGTTGATATCGCAAAATTACCGGAAACCTGCCAGAAATGGTCAGATTGGCAAAAATGGCATAATTCGACAAAGTTGACAACTTAATTCATCACTTTCTTGGACACAAATAATAAATTAAATTATGAGATACTAAAATATCATCTTTGTGGTAAAAAATACAAAAAAGAAAATTCATATATCTATTACCGTTTTGAGAACAGGAGCCAACAAAATGAGTAATTTTTGCAATTTTTGCGAATCTGCATAAAAAAGTTGTGAAAATAACTAAGTCCGCCTAATTAATATGCGCATAATCAATCAAAACCAAACATGATACATTAGTGAAACCTATGTATATCAGACAGGTATGAAAATATATTTCATTTGAAATTAAAACAAAATCATGAATATTCATCAAATATGCAAATTAGTCATTTCAGTTAATTATATATTCACGCACTCATTATACAAATTATGAAAGTCAAACTATTCATTTTTGGGGCATTTTTTAAATCATATATTCATAGATCATATTTACACCAAATATTAACCTTAAATTCTAAATATTTTGCAATACCAATAAAATATGGCGATGGAAATTACTTGGATCAACGTCACAGCTATTTCCTCATATGTTTCACAAATTATTCAGAACAACCGATCATATGATAAGAATTTGTAGACTTCCAGCTACATCACAGTATATTTGCTTATTTAAAAAATGTCAGATTTGAGGATTTATGATGATTTTCCGAGAAACCATTCAACAGGCCATAACATTCTACAGGGACTGAATTTTAGAGTAGCAAAGTTTTTGGTGACCCCAGTATAGTTGAGGCTACCTTGAGTGTAAATAACAAATTGATTTAATGAGTGAAACACATGAGGATATTGCATTTTTGTAGGGAAGTTTTATACATTGAGGTTCATTTTCACCACGCAGAATGAGCAGCGCGAGTCAATGGGCGATCAGCGGGCCATGTCACACATGGCTGAAAAGACAATATTCTAATTAAATAATTGACATATTTCCCACATGCCTATAACAATGAACCTATACAGAATTGTAGTTGAAGGTATGCTTGAAATATATGTAAAATAACAATTTAAAAATATTGTTTCGTGTTTTTTTTTAATACATTTACTAAAAAAATGCTATTTTTACCAACTGACTGCTGTTGTGTGTGTTTGTTCGCGGGGCAGACTGTTTGCACAGGCAGTGTGATCACCCTATTATAGGAAAAGAAGACGATTTATTGTACAGTTCTCGACTGTTAATCCTTGTCTGAATAAAGTCCCCCCCCCCCCCCCCCCCCCGCACGAAAGCTTTGGCGTTTCATCAAATTAAGAGGAAAAGCAGACGATTGGGATTACTGTTCTCGACTCTTAATCCTTATCTGAATTCAGTTCTACCCGAACCGCGCGAAGCGCGGAAGTTTTGGCGTTTCATTAAATTATTACAGAAAGTAGACGATTCGTTGAACCGTGCTGGACTCTTAATCCTTGTTTGAATTCAGTTTGGAAGCTTTGACATTTCATTAAATTATTAGAGAAATTAGAAGATTCGTTAAACCGTGATCGACTCTTAATCCTTTTCTGGATTCGGTTCCCCCCTCCCGCGCAAAGCGCGGAAATCTTGACGTTTCATTAAATTATTAGAGAAAAAAGATAATTCGCTGTACCGTTTTCGACTCTTAATAAACCCTAATTGTCTGGATTCGGTTTCCCCCTCCCGCGAAAAGCGCGGAAGTCTTGACGTTTCATTAATTTTTTTTTTTTTAAAGACGCTTCATTGCAACGTTTTCGACTCTTAAAGCCCTAGTTATCTTAATCCAGTTCCTTCCTCTCGAGCGAAGCGCGGAAGATTTGACGTTTCCCTAAATTGTTAGAGAAAGCAGACGATTTGTTGTACCGTTTTAGACTCTTAATAAGCCCTATTTATCTGAATTCAGTTTCCCCCTCTCGCGCGAAGCACGGCAGCCTTGACGTTTCCTTAAATTATTAAAGAAAGCAGACGATTCGTTGTACCGTTCGCGACTCTTCTAGATGAGGTTTTCCCCACCCGCGCCAAGCGCGGAATTTTTGGCGTTTTATCAAAATATAGAGAAAGGAAGACGATTCGTCGTACAGTTGTTGACTCTTAATCTTTGTTTGAATTTAGTTTCCCCGGAAATGTTAAACCTCTGATTTCTTTAGCTGATAATATAGGAAAGTAAAACTTCGAGAAAATACAAGTATTTTAGTTGTAGTCACTCTCGAAGTCGTCACAGCGGATAAAAGGTCACAGTTCGTAGGGAAAAAACTTGTCGGCCGACCGACAATATACATCTCACCGACTTCAAACTTCTACATTGATATAGTATACACGAGGATAGAGCAAGAATACCTACACAGCTGACCCGACACAGCAATATATTTACCCGTGCCTTTCTTGCTCCCTCTCCGAGACGACTCCACCTAACAACCCCCTCTCTCTTTTACTCCCATTTCTCATATCTCAGGCTCCTATACCTCCCCTCTCTCCTCTCTTTCATCCCCCGTTTATTTTGTTCCCTTTTCTCTTGTTTCTTCTCTTTTTTTTTCCTTTCCTTTCTTTCCACTCCTTTCTTTCCTCTCCTTTCTCTTTTTCTTTTTTTTTCTTTCTTTCTTTCTTCTCTTTTCTTTCCTTTCTTTTTCTTTCTTTCTTTCTTTCTTTTTCTTTCTTTCTTTTATTTTCCTTTTCTCTTTTTCTTTTCTTTCCCTTTCCCTCTCTTTTTTTCCCTCCCCCTTTTCTCTTTTTTTCCCGGCGGCACCGCAATTTAACCGACAATATCCTGACAGGTGGGGGTGTCGCACCCCCCCCCCCCCCCCCGCCCCTTTGTAGACGCCCCTGGGTACCGGTTATAAACAAACGACAGGACGGGATGCCTGTTATCATCGGGGCCCCACCGGAAACCAATTGAGCTCTGCAAGATACAATGGCCAATTAAAATAAAGCAATTCATATTCTCAAAAACACAACCTTCCCATAAGGTATTTTGCAGCAGTGTGTAATACATTTAACACCCTTTATATGTATATATTAACATATATACACATACATATATATATTTGCGAAGAGGCAAAAATCCCAAACCTGCCAAGCATTGCTTCGAAATCAAGATTTACTTGACTGACTGGGCAGGGTCTATCTGAATATTACAAGTTAACTAACGTTGGAACCAGATAATTTAAATGTCTGGATAAAAGAGTGGGGGTGCCACCGTGGGGTGGTTATGAAAACAAAGTGATACTTTAGGGACTCTGTTTTCTTTTAAGTGTAGGGCCTAATGATGAATGCAGAAGAAAAAGAAGGGTCTCTCAGGGTTTTATGACCGGACTATGCACTTGTATTTGTTATTTTTGCCCTATTTTTAACCTGAAAATTTGGACTGTTTGTATTGCGGTTTCTTTCACGTCATGTTTTCAATTTAAAACAATTCAATTTCGGTTTTATTACAAATATACCATATAAAAAGTCCAAAGACTAACAATAATTGGCTCACAATGTATCATATAAAAATGCATTAAAAACAGTAGATTTAAAAATTCAGTAATAAGTTAAAGTACATTGCTCACATTGTATCATATAAAAATGCAATATAAACAGTTCATTTAAACATTCAGTAATAACTTAAAATATGAAGAAAAAAAAGGGGGAAAAAGTGATTGTAAATTATAAAATGGTGATAATCAGTTTGTCAGTGAAATGAGAAGAAAGAAGAAAGAAAGAGTGAAAAGTGGAAGAGAGGGAGAGGGAAAGGATAAAGAGAAAAAGAAAAGAGATTTCAATTTATGACAAATAAATGTAAGCAAATGAACGAGAATTGAGTTGATTCAGCTTAATGAAACATTGTAAAAGTAAAATGCACATATACAAAAATGCCAAATGATACATTAATACGAATGCCATAATGGAATTTAATTATACTGTCTGTTTAACATTGGTGAATATCAATGACCTATACATATCGGTGACAATTATTAATGAGTAATTATCACAGTGTCAGAAAATTGAGAAAAAGAAATACGAGACAGAAATAGAGAAAATGTGGGAGAGGGGAGGAGGTAAAGGATAAGGAGAGAGAAAAGCTAGAGAAAGGGAGAAAGAAAAAGAAAGAGAGAGACGGAGAGAGGGAGAGAGTTCGAATAATGACAAACGACATTCATGAAAGATTGCAATAAGGTATTCTCATATAAGAGCTATATATTTAGTAATAAATAAACAAAATGAAATAAAAATGTGTACTAACACCATTTTTGGATGTAAAATGAAACAATATAGTACCCCCTTCATTGAAATATGAATAATGACATGATATTCATCTAGTTTTTCTATTTTCCTGAATAGCTGCCGTATGTGAGGGAAGCCCACCAGAGGTCACCAATGCATCAACCCTGATACTAGGATCAGCGTATCAAGATATAGCTGTATACATCTGTCAATATGGTTATATTCCTGATAATGAACCAATCAGCTTCTGTCAGCATACAGGCAACTGGAGTACACCTAACTTTACATGTTTAGGTGAATTGATATTTGTTTATTTATTCATCTATCTATTTCATGTTCTTTTTACAGGGTAGACTCTTCAGAACATACAACTGCTTTGCACAAGACCCCTGCAGGTAGATGGTTTGTTTTACCTGACAGCAGACAAACCTTGTATAATTTCAAAATAAGTAACCAGATGACCGGCGGCCCTTAGGCCTTTCCGAGAGACTGGGTAATGAGGAGTAACGTCTTTAATTAAAATGTTAATTTTGCTCATGTTTCTAGTTTTACTATACATATGCATTATTAAATGATCCTAGTTTCTTAGATTTCTCACTTTTGATTACGTAATTCCGATGTCATTTTCTTTTCCATCATAGAAATTCCAATGGGGAATTCAACAACTAATGGAGGTGAGTAACCTCGCGATTATCAGAGATTTATCATTTTCAGTATGTGTATCATTTATATCTAATCGGCAATAGTACAGTGTCGCTCATAACGTTGGATTTTTTTTTTTTACCCCAATTTATGGAATTATTTTGACAATGATTTATTCCTAATAGATCTAGATAATAGTATTCATTCTCAGATTTTATTGAATAATAATTTGCCAGTGTTTATTTTGCGTGACTGCTATAGCATGTGTATGCTAATATGCTTATCAACTAGGGGACCTACGCCCTTAAGTCATAAATGACAGTAATGAGGATTAATGCCCCACAAAAGGGCACTAATAGAACATCGACACGGTTTTGATCCTGGGGCCTCACAGTTACGAGGCCGTTGCTTTGCCACTGAACCATGACTGTACGCAGCGGGGGCTAGGATAGGGTGCAGTTCCCACAAAAAGAAAAAAAGAAAATGCAATAAATTTTCAATAACTCGTTGAATTTCCCCCCGGTCCCCAACATAAAAAAAAATATTTTGTGTGCCCATGCCTTGAGCCATAATGCATGGCCGTACAGAGGATTTGTTATGTTGGGGACCGGGATAAGATGCAATGAATTATTGACAAATTATTGCATTTCCTTTTTTTGTGTGTGTGTGAGGAACTGCCCCCTACCCTAGCCCCCGCTGTGTACAGTCATGGTTCAGTGGCAAAGCAATGGCCTCGTAACTGTGAGGCCCCAGTATCAAAAACCGTGTCGATGTGCTATATTAGTGCCCTTTTGTGGAGCATTAATCCTCATTACTGTCATTTATGACTTAAGGGCGTAGGTCCCCTAGTTGATAAGCACATTAGCATAACATGCTTTAGTAGTCTTTTATCTAGATCTATTAGGAAAAAATCATTGTCAAAATAATTCCATAAATTGGGGTAAAAAAATAATATTCCAACGTTATGAGCGACAGTGTACATGTCAAATGCGGTTATTTTAACAAACAGATGAATAATATAAATTTAAAGAAAAACATATATACATTCATTTAAACATTTAGCAATCCATTATGAGCAATTGAGTTCATCCTCTGGTCGCCAGAGTAAAAAGAACAAACTTGTTTATGGTAGTTCTTCCTGACAATGGTAAAATTATAGCACGAATGTCAATCCATGTATTGGAGATTTATTAATAATTCGATGTTTTAAAAAGACCAATGTGAATGGTTATTACAAAAATGTAATCCTTCATGTTATATTTAGTGATCCTGTATATAAAGAGCACTTAACACAAGGGAGACAATCAGAAATACAGTCTTGATATATAGACTGCTTTGTTACAGATTTAAATAGGAAATAATGTGTTCAATTGAAACAAAATATGTTAGAATTGTAGACATAGATTTCGCTATACAGTGCGTCCCAGAAAAAATAAAACCGAGAATTATCGATGTTTTATCATAACTTAGTCACATTTATAATTGATAAATGACACATATTTGGAAAGCCTGGATCCTCCTCCATCATTTGATCTAACTCATATGATGCATATTTCATGCATGAGTGATTAAAATGAATTTGAAGAGAGGAAACCAAAAAGTCATTTGGCGGACGGTATTTGAATTTCAAGGAGAAAATCATATTTCTAGAAAGTTGAGTTTCTGCTCTTTTATGACACCTCAATCAGGTAAAATTAGCAACGAATGACTTAGTTCTGTTTTTTTAAAGTAGTGCTTGCATTTCCATAATTTTATCAAACGAATTCGTTTTCACTGGGAGCCTCCATAGCAACATGCAGAATTGACAACAGACTTTACTCCGTTTCGTTGACATAAAACCATGCATGAAGTCTTTCGTCTAAATTAATACAAGTGGTTACTGAAGCAGGTCTCATTGACTGTACAAAGAAGATTGTTGAACTGCCTAAATTAATCAAAGATTGTTAATGATTATTAGTATTTTTTTATTCCGACAAAATGTTGTTTATTATTAAACACAATATAAAGCATGAAGGTTTGGTCCATAGCCTTCAGCTATATCTCATCATATTTTAAATAATATTGAATGTGAAGAGGACCTTTCTAAAACCACATTCTTCACAAATATAATATGATAGCATGAGAAAGCTCACATTTTATTGTCATATGTAACCTACTACAACTCAAACTTATTTGTAACGTCCTTTTTTCTCTTGAAAGTTAGTGCAGGTGAATTTGTGGTGGAAATCATTTTCAGCATACCGATAATCGCCATCTTTCTCATAAGGTATATACCTTTTATTTTTTTTTTATTTTTTTTTTTTCTTCTTTGAATTATTAAGTCTAATTAACGCCATTTGTTTTCCTTTGCTAAAATGTTATACATTGACCCGTTATCCAGAGTGATCTTATTTGTAACAACTGTACGCTGTTTCGACATAGGCTCTAATGCTTTTAACCAAACACAAACTCTTTTAATAAAAATAAATGTAAAGATTCGATGCTTCGGCAGTCTATGCGCTATATCAAAAATTTTGAGCATATAGAACTCCACTTCTTGTGCCAGTTGTCATGGAATTAACGAATCATTTACTGCTCTTTTGATATACTAGCAAACATTTTACTGGACCATTACCCCCCCCCCCCCCCCTCCCGTAACCAAGAGTAACTAATACAAAATAAAAATATAAGTATGTGTAACTGTATGATTTCATGAATTTACTTATTTTAAAGTTTCGAGAAGCAATGTAGTTTATAATAATTAATACTTATAAAACATGTATCGCACAGTGTAAGAGTTAGATCAAGCATGGTACAGTTGTTAATCTACCATCTAAAATTATTTATTCCTATAGAACGGCCGCGCTTCTGAATGATGATATAAGTAACATTTACATGTTCACAGTTTACATTTCGTTAATGATTTTCGTACAGGTGTTTCGTACAGGTGTACAGGTGTTGTGCGGCCAAGCCAACAGGCCACACTCCTCACGAACCACATTTTCCAACCGTTGAAGCAGACATCGATCAAAATGGCGGATTTGAGAATTCCGTTGCTGAGCAACCCTCTCCGCATCTTGGTTTCGAGGATAGAGTTTTATATGGAACAAGTGATGAACAAACTGTGAGGCCGTCATCGTTGGAACGTAATTCTACTGATCAAAGTCCTGGACGTCCAAAACTTGGTCATCCCGGCAGCGGTGCTCCCGAAACTGATGAGGACGCTTTTGAAGGTAATGAAGATGAAGAGATTATGGTTGACAACGAGCTTTACGGTGCTTCATTCCCGACAACTCCTCGAGCTCATAAGGTCGGTCCGGTGGTTGATCAGGGAGATGACGCCGTTTATGAAATCCCAGACGGGAGCGATCCGGTGGTTGGCGAGGGGGACGGTGAGATGTATCAAAACACCGAATTCCATTCAGTGCCAACTAACTTGACAGCGGATGAACTTTACAAAAGCGTAGATGAAATTTAATTCAGTTCAGTAATTTCCGTTGTATATATAGGATTTCCCGGCCAAATTCGCGAGTTTGTCATTCGAATGCATTTACTTTGCATTTAAGTTAGCGCAGATCAGCTTTGCCATGCCAAATATCATTCAATTTTCCCGATTTTGTATTTAATTTAGGATTTTGGTCGAAGGATTTCATAGATCTGTCATTCAATTTAAAAACTGCTCAACTAGCATTCAAATTAATCGTCACTTGTCGAGGCGTCATTTTTATCATTCAAATTAACACCTGTCATTCGTATTCGAATTATGTTTATTCAAGTTAGGAATGTTAGGGGGAAGAATTGCAACACACGTTTATAGCTTTAAAAAAATGCAATTAAATACATGATTTGCTATTGGGGTCTATTCTGTTATTCAATTTATTAATTTTGAGGACAAAGCATATGTTTGTAGTCAGACAATAGGTAAAGAAGGGGCGAAATTAAGGGATATGGCATCTCTGAACGGACATGTTCATATACCCCGGAAAAGTGGGGACACGAAAACACCTACCCCAGTCACAATATTGTACCCTTCCTCCATAATGAAATTGTGATAAATTTATGATGAAACACAAGACAAACTACTTCCTTACATGAAAATTTACACAAATATTGAGACCATCAAGTCCATAGATGTACAGTAAGTCTTTTTTTTTAACAATCAAACTCAAAGGCTGATGAATATCTGATAAATCTAAAAGTATATAAAGAGTATAAATGCAAGAAAATAAAATAGGATAAAATGCACATGAAAAAACGATCTTGAAAGAAAAAGAATGAGCTATAACAAGTGTTTAAAAAACGAGAAATGTATATTGACCATTCATTTTAGTGCACAAAGTGCTAATTTGAATGCTACAAATGAATTAGACTGCTAAAGTACACCGTCGCGATGTCAGAAAATCGTGTTGCGCTAAATCGAATGACCAAATAGCGAAAGAAGCAATTTGTTCATTAATTGGAATGAAAAATACATAGATTCTAACAAAAACTTCATAGATTTGAAATCTAGAAAAGGGAATATAAACCCAGGATATACCCGACATCACTAAAACCGTCGAATTTGAACGCAAGACAAATGAATTTAAATGACAAACTCGCGAATTTGGCCGGGAAATCCTATATTAAATCATTCGAACCATGATATATCTTCCACAGACTATTACTTGCTATTGGCAATGTTATCATAACACAGTCGTTAATAATAATAATAATAATAGTCCGTTCTTGTATAGCGCATAATACTTAGTCTCTATGTGCTTCCAAAGAGCTTCGGAAATTATTACCCTAGCTTTAGCTCCGGCTACCGATATCGGCGCACAGTGCATTCAAGGAATGGTCCTAACAGGTACCCATTTACTTCACCTGGGTTGAGTTTAGCAAGTGTAGGTCAATGTCTTACCAATCGTTACAGTACATCAATCATTCTAAAAACAGTTTGAAAGAAAATATTGGAAATGTTCCAAACTTCAGTAGTGCTAGATCGTACAGATCTCAAGGGTGTGATATCATTTTACATGAATGTAATGATTGAAGCGATTATTTCTCATTCGTTGAAAAAGTGCAATTTGAGCTGGGTACATGCACGGAGTCGCTTTGCATATCATATCATGTAAAAAGAAAAATCCTTCAAAGATGACATAAGTGATCCTTATAGCGATATGCATTGTCATCTTATTCTACGAACCAGGATATACATGTGGTGTTCTAATACTTATTATTTATGAAATACTCGGATGAAACAGAAGGATATCGTAATATATTTAAACTTTAAACTGTATGTTGTACTTCAGACGTTGGGGGAGGAGGCATGAGGACAGAGGAAGCAATACCAGTACATTATTTGTTAATGGAGGCAAAACGACGCCCCCTTTCTTTCTCTCTCTCTCTCCCTCCCTCTCTCTCTCTCCCTCTCTCTCTCCCTCTCTCTCTCTCTCTATCCCTCCCCTCTCTCTCTCTCTATCCCTCCCTCTCTCTCTCTCTCCCTCCCCCTCTCTCTCTCTCTCTCTCCCCCTTTTTCGCACTTTCTTTCTACCCTTCTTTGAATGTAAATATTAAACAACAAAGTTATTACAACAAACATTTCATCTTATAGTGCTGTGATGCTGTATTTATTTAACATCATCACTGTACATTTCATTTTGTACGAAATAACAATTTAAGCGACAGTACTATTAACGATATCTTTTTTTATTGTACAAGTTCATTTACAATATTAAAAAAGCAAGAGTGGCATTTAATAATAAATTCTGCAACACTCAACTATGTTATAATAAAGATTACTTGATTTGACCTTAGCTCTAATTATATCAATGTAATATATAATTAATTTATCTTTTTTTCATTGAAAAAATATTTGTGTTTGTATGCATCTTATTTAATGTACTTAAAACATTATTATATGTAATATGAAGAAATAATTGTTACTTTATGTATATGATCATGTTCTTTTTTGAAAACGCAGAAAACGCAGAAAAAAAAGAAAAAAATATGTAATAAAAATGCAAGTAGAAACATAACCGTACAATGTTCTATGGGAATTCAATGAGGAGAAGTTGTAGTGTACATGTAAATGTGACGCATAAAGAAAAGTTGTTGCAGAACTTTTTACCGTTCATACAAAAGAAAGCAAAAAAGGTTGTGAGAGTGTAATGTATCGGACATGGCTCCATTTTCGTTCTTGTGAAATTTCTCCTGATAATTACATAATTTATTCTTTATTTTACAAATCATGAGGGGAAGGAGAATGAAACATGTGTAAAATAAAACATAATTGCCCTACATTGTGACGTTTTCCTACTGTATTCTCATATAATGTTTTCGTGCTTACATGAAAATTGTAAAAGCTAACAAACTTACTATCATGATTGATTAGTGGCAATGCTTTCTTCATCCACTCTTTTTTAAATGTTCAAGTACTGCAAATGAGATCCCCAATAAATTGCATGTAGCTATAAATGATCACGTTTCTGATTTATTGTTAAATAATCTGTAAACAGGGATACAAAGTTGCTGGACAGAGTAAAGCTTATACAAATATCAAAGTGATGTGTTTAAAAAAGAGCTTGAAACAAAATAATGCAAAGATTATGTGAAAAGTAAAATTTCAAGTATTAAAGTTCAAGTTTATTTGTTTCACATTTCACAAAAAAGAATTCACATAATTTACAAAACTAGAACACAATATGAAAGATACTAAAATTATCCCATTTTATAATTAATTCTTTGAAAAGACGTCGAAATTAAATTGATTGAATAGAAGGTTATACAGGATGAAATGTGAAGAACCTATTAAAAAGCTCAGCTTGTCGATTATAGGTTCCCATAAATAAAACTAACATTTGATTGAAATGGTTGTAATGGTGAACGACGTAACAATAATAATAGGTGGGCAAGAAGGCCTTGACATTTGATTTGATTTGATTTGATATTGTTTATGGATTTAAAAAAAACATTCAAATAGCAGCCAGAGGCTGAAACTAATTGAATTTACAAAAGATGCATACGAAAGCATAACGTATAAATATAAATGACAATTCACAATAAATAATCAAGGATATGATCGGAGAAAAGAAGAGAAACAAGAGAAGAGATTGAAATGGATGACTAGAGGATAATTGAAGGAGAACGATCGCGTAACAGAAAACAATTAGACAAATGTAATAGAAGATTAGAAGGACTGGTAAGACAATAAAAGAGAGGAGAGAGATAGAGAGAGAGGGGGGCCTAGAAAAACTAGAAAGAGAAGCTGGCGAGGAGACTACACAATAAAAGGGACAGATAAAGAGTAGGACAGATAAATAGGCTGAAAGGGAGAACTAGAAAAATAATCGGATAAAGTGTTAATTAACTATAATGAGACTTAACAAATACAAATATAATACCGTACAATGTAAATGCAGCATAAATTTTGAGACCAACCTCAACCGACTACAAAATGAAACAATGAATTCCAGAGCACAAACCGCAATGGCAATGGTATATTTATTATAGATATTCAAATATTAAAAGGTTTTACATAATTAGGCAAAACATGGTTAATACACATGTATTTGCTTCAAAAACCTTATTAAGATATATAATTATTATTGAATAATTGAATTTACCAAAAAATAACAGTTAAAGAAGAAGAAAAATTTGGCAACAAACTAGATGTGATTAACAGAATTGCATTGTTGGATTCAAATTTTTAAAATACAGGTATATATATTATTTTGAAATATGAATTGATAAAATCAAATGAAACGAATGGATTATTATTCTGTCAAGCTTATTTCAAATCTGAGTTTATCAGCCGTACAATGTTAGGGCTCACAGATTTGCGATATCTCGTGGTTCTACACATTGGGATATTTAGTTCGTTGGAATTCCGAAGCTGACGAGTCGGTGTCTGCCATAAGATGATATACAATGACACGATAGTCACTTTAAAATATTGAGGTCTTTAAACGAGGTCATTTAACCTTAAGTACTAATAATCACAAGTTAAGGGCAATTAATTGAAAATATAACTTGAAGCTATGCAAGAACCCCTCGAGACTGATCAAAATTACACCTTATATGATTTGCATACGTATAAATGAATAGTTATTGATCATCTCATGGCAGTAATGAAGTCTCTTATGACCTGACAGTGGTGCAAACAATTCATTGTACTAGAAAATACATTCTGACTATTGTAATACCAGTTATTTTTACTGGCATAGATTTAATAGTCATATTTGTTCCCTATTAGTTAAGAATTAGATTCAAGAAAATGTTATGCCACAAACTTTGAAATCCCAAACGACATAACACTTAATGTTTAATTCGCCAAATTTTCCTACGACAAATTTACATTGATACTGCTTTCACTAAAATTATCATGTTTGGGCATATTCAGGGATAATGCTATGGTTACTACTCATTGACACTACATAACCTGCATTGTTCTCGCCTAAGACTCATTTAATTGATCTCGAAGGTTTTAGTGTGTACACTTCTTTATTTAAATGATTTTCCTACAAGGCGTCGTGCGGCTATTATTAGGGACTTTTATATTCGCACGAAGACAATGGGGATTGCTAGAATCGACGTCCTTGTAATGCACTGCCTTGAATGGACGTCACACGTATCAGTCCACGCAAATCTAAAAGTCCCTAGTATCTCAATAAGCCTAACATTTGTAATTCTGTATTCTAAATCGATATAATCATTTATGAACACTCATCCTTGCTTACTTGCTATGCGTATCAGGCGACAATTGGATTGGTACATTATTTGTGAAATCAATTGCTTGAAAGAAGAAAGAAGTATAACAAGCACAAAATGGCCTTCTTTGAAACAAGAAGGGGGATTAATGCGAAGAACGGCCATTAAATCTAAAGGCCCGGTCACACAGCCTTTCGCGTCTGTATCGCGGGTAAAATTTCGCGATTTTTTTTTTGCCCGCGGTTGCCCGTGGTGGAAAATGTGCAAAATTGGCTTACCCGCGGTTTACCCGTGGTATGCCCGCGGAACAGACTCCGGCGACTGTTTCGCGTCCTTATCGCGGGTGAAGCGCGGCGGTACCGCGGCCTACCACGCTTACACGCGGTACACACGCTAATGCACGTGATAACAACGCGGTACAGACGCGGAACAAACGTGCTATGACCGTGCTCCACCCGCGATTACCCGCTAAAATGTCGCGTCCAATTCCGCGTGTAACCACGTCTTAACCGCGGCCGTAGCACGTCCTAGCACGTTCGTTCCGCGTCTGTACCGCGTCTTTACCGCGTGTGTACCACGTGTACCACGTGTACCGCCCGCGATTACCCGCGGTCTAAATTTTTGGGCTGCCCAAAACTTTTTCGCGCGGCCAACCGCGTGTGAATTTCTTACCGCGTGTAACGACGGGTAAAGTACGGCTGTATCGCGTCTTTATCGCGACCTCAAAGCGTCCAACAGCGTCTGCTTCACGGGCAGAAATTTTTGGCCGTGATTCGGCCGCGATACGCCCGTGGAGGGCTGTGTGACCGGGCCTTATGATTAGTATAGAGCTAGAAAGAGAAAATGTATGCCTTAAGGCCCGGTCACACTGCCCTCCACGGGCGTATCGCGGCCGAATCACGGCCAAAAATTTCTGCCCGTGAAGCAGGCGCTGTTGGACGCTTTGAGGTCGCGATAAAGAGGCGATACAGCCGTACTTTACCCGTCGTTACACGCGGTAAGAAATTCACACGTGGTTGGCCGCGCGAAAAAGTTTTGGGCTGCCCAAAAATTTAGACCGCGGGTAATCGCGGGCGGTACACGTGGTTACACGCGGTAGGACGCGAAATTTTAGCGGGTAATCGCGGGTGGAGCACGGTCATAGCACGTTTGTTCCGCGTCTGTACCGCGTCTGTACCGCTAATTAGCGTGTGTACCGCGTGTAAGCACGGAGCGGTTATGATTTCTACAGCCTGGTTCGGCTGCTTTATTATACCCGTGGTAGGCCGCGGTACCGCCGCGCTTCACCCGCGATTAGGACGCGGAACAGTCGCCGGCGTCTGTTCCGCGGGCATACCACGGGTGAACCGCGGGTAAGCCAATTTTGCACATTTTCCACCACGGGCAAACGCGGGCAAAAAAAAAATCGCGAAATTTTACCCGCGATACAGACGCGAAAGGCTGTGTGACCGGGCCTTTAACGGTAGACGTGAGTGTTTTGGCGTGTAAGAAAAAGAATGAGAGAGAGAGAGAGAGAGAGGGGGAAGGGAGAAAGAGAGGGGAGGAGAGTGGAGAGAGAGAGAGGAGGGAAGGGGGAAAGAGAGGAGAGAAGAGGGGAGAGAGAGAGGAGGAGGAGAGGGGGACGGGCGAGAGAGAGAGAGAGAGCGCGAGAAGGTGGAGAGGGGACGGGAGAGAGAGATGAGTGGAAGAGTCGGGGAGTATGACAGTTGTGGAAAGAAAGGGATTAGAAAAAGAGTTGGCTGATCTCATTTGAACATATGTACAAGAAAGCATTCTTTTACAAATGTCAAACACAACATGTATAAAAAAATACATACACATAATACATGAAAAGATAAGATACACGTTTACTAGAAAACGTAGGTTTCGTCAAGAGTATGAAAGGAAATGGGGAAGTAGGAAGCCGGAAATTAAAAATAATTTTATCGCGTAGTTTAGCAACGTGTTTAAATGAAATACGAAGATACATACTAACTCGCTCGAGTGACCTCGATCAATGACGTCGTTCAATGACCTCAATATTTTAAAGTGACTAACGTGACATTTCTTTGGTAACAAAATATATGTTTGCTGTATTTGCTATTTTTGCTTGTTTCACTTTGTATATAATATGTTAAAGCCTTCGTGCCCACCTATTAATGGTACTATGTCCCATTTGCAGGCCAAACAAAATGAAAAGGTTAAATTCCAACGGCATTTGAAGGAAAATACTAAATTAGAACTTCCCTAAAAAAGGTGGGGCTTGAAAAAGTCTTCAAGTGGGAAAATAACGACTATTAGTTGTCAAATCGACTTAAGAGCTATAGAGCCAATAAGTAATAGTCTTGATTTTCACACCATTGTACCGAATGGTCATACGTTTTATACTGCGCAAAGATTCAATCAGTTTAATTTTGGCCATCACAAGAAGTGGGTTATTGATGTAGACAAATGCTCATGTACCCTTTACAGCTCATTTTATGTATGCTATTACCAAAGAAGAAAAAAAAGCCAGTCAGTCACTCAATAGTGTCTGACAGTGAAGTCTAGCAAGCAAACGGTTTTCCTTGCATAATTTGAATATTAGGACACTGCTAACGTTTAACTTTTACAGATAGGACATACATGACATATTCATAATTCCTGCAAAGTTTTACAGAATTTGAGGTTGGCTGCAAAAGGGACATAGTACCTTTAATATTATTATTATATTGTTACGTCCTTCACCAATGCAACCACTTCAATCAAATGTTAGTTTTATTTATGGAAGCCTATAGTCTACGAGCTGAGCTTTTCAATAGGTTCCTCACATTTCTCCCTGTATAACCTACTATTCAATAGAACTAATTTCGACGTCTTTTCAAAGAATGATTATATAATGTGACACTTTTAGTATATTTCATATCATGTTCAAATTTTGTCAATTATGTGAATTCTTTTTTGTGAAATGTGAAACAAATCAACTTGAAACTTGAATTTAATATTTGTGTAGATAAGAGTACTGGCCTGTGAACGAAAACACCGACGTGGGAGATTGACCCAGATTGTACGTCACTGGTAGTCACGAATATCTTCAATCAAATATTTACCTAAAATAAACTCACTTAATTGTGACGAGCCGATCGTAGTTCTGTTTGTTTTCTATTTCACTTCCTCTTTCTTTTCGTTACCGAAATTCAATAATCAAACTTGTTTTATTCGGGCTTAATACCTCAATAATAATTCCGCTTTTATAAAGCGCTTAAATAAAGCCACAGTGTACTACTTGTAGCTACTTGCTCCCTCTATATAGAAAACAATGCCTAATAGGTGACCATTGGTCCCCATGATCCTCTTTTTCTTATGTTAATTGAGAGCTGAGTTGATGAGATAACCACCTGTCCAGTGACCTTGCAGGGTGGTATAATCCCTCCTTTAAACTAGTACATATGAGCTTTAATACATCTATTTTGTCTCTAAGCGATTTAAAGATTTATATTATTAGCCCGGTCATTGAAATCAATACTTGCCCGCACACACTGAGTGCACAATCTCCACTCCCTGGGGAGCATTCCAGCCATGCAGGCGTTACTTGACGCTCAAAAACTGTTTGACCGGGTACCCATTTAACACCTGGGTGGAGAGTAGCAAGTGCAGGTTAGTATCTTGTCAATGGATATTAGTGCTTGTCGGGATTCGAACCCTCGACCTTCGCATCTCCAGTCAAGCGCCTTAAACCACTCGACTACGACACTCCTACCTATGACACCAACACCAGACTGAAAACACACCAAACAGAAAATAACATCAATAATAATGATAATAATCTGGATTTATGTAGCGCTTCATACTAAATACCGTTTCTAAGCGCTTTACAGATATTTTTACCCCGATCATTGGATTTATTCACGCACAATGTGCACCATCTCTACTCTCTGGGAAGTATTCCAACAATATGGTCACCTTGAGGGCATGTGGAATTTACTAACATTAAGCATAATATCGTCATCCTACCGGGTCCCCATTTCTCTCCTAGGTATGTAATGGCAAATGTAGATCAATGCCTTACCAAAGGACATTAGTGCGTTTCGGGGATCAAACCCACGACCTTCACATTTCAATTCAGCCAGTTCACGGTTGCAGTCTGAGCAAGAAGTCTGAGCATGAGCAGATAAAGGTCTTTGCAGAACAAATTTTGAAATACACGAAGACGGAATACTGGATACGTGCCCCTGAAAATTATGTAATCATTATTCATTTATGCACAAGCAGAGCACTCCATGATCCACGGGTGGAAGTATTCTTTGAAAAGGAGAAACAAAGGCTAAGTATGTAGCATCTCCATCGCTGAAGGAGTGATTATTTTAAATTATACCAATTTGGACCTCTTCATGTTTTGAAGATCTGTGGATATTCGGGGTCATTGCAGCCATGTGTTAACCGTGAACTAGTCTATTGCTTAAACCACTCGACTACGTCACCTTAAATGGCTAAGAGTCTGTCGATGGGAAGTCGGTTCGGCGGTGTGACTGAGGTATAATAGTGTATACACTGTGGAATGTGTTGGTTTGAAAAATTCTATCAGAATGGTGGTTGTCGCCTTTCCCCTCTATTACAAAATAAACATGTGTACATGAATGGTAACTGCACTCAACAAAGTTTGTGTGCGTGTTCACTGAGATCCGTGTTATAAGATTCATAACTGTGAAGCGGTTTACACTTCACGTCATAATAATAAAATAACGCCACGGTTTACCGCCTCGTGTCTGAACGAGGCTTTACAGTGTTTTACCTCGAAAGCAAAGAAGAACTATAAAAGATGTATTGAATCCACACGTGATACTATTTCTACTGTGACTTAATCCTTCACAACGAGGTGCTGTATTGACATCCACTGGTTAGGGTTTTCTTCAGAAACTTAAAAGGAACTACTCAATATCAAAGCGTGCAATCAGTGCAAGTGATACTGATGTTAGTTGAAGTGATTGCTTCAAGAAAAAGTTGAATATTGGTCATTTGATTGTAATGTGATAAAGATTATCTGGAAGCAATGTGCACATGCTAGAAATAAAGTACATAAGTCTTGATGTGCACTGTGAGGTTGCGGAATGATTCGAATTAACATAAATTGACCCTTTCTTGCTGAAGATAACTTGCACTGCATACAAAACCTAGTAGATGAGACGACACACAAATATTTGGTCAAACATTTGCAGCTATTCTTCGTCATATTTTCGTATACGAGGACACATTTAAGGACCAATCCTTTACATTGGAAATTTCTACCATGATATTCTTCCAAACGAAGTACTTTTCCTGTTTATCAAGACTCAACCTTCTCTTTAAATACAATACCAACAGCATTAATTCCATATGTCCTAATAATTTGTGTACGGACGAGCAAAGGGACTGTCCCCTTTCCACAGAACCTTTTCATATTTAGGAAGTCAATGAGCCATGTGAATGAGTCAATAACATATTAACAATAGCAATAGACGATGCATTAAAGCAGAAAAAATAACGCGGCGCAAGAGCAGGAATAGCCTTCGACTGCTGATATCGTGAATTGTGATTAAGTCTCGCGGAACGAAAACAATACATGTACTTGTACATCATATCGATATGATATGATCGTTCCAAAAGGGATATATGAAAAGAATAAACACTGGAGAAACTCAGTCAGACTTGCTCACTGGTAAAGGACTGTTCATGATAGCCAGGAATACCAGTAGACACAGTAGTTGCATACGTCATATTAAGTGCGTTCAGCCATTTACTCCTTCTGTTACTGCTTTCCCGACATATCGCCATAATGAAGTCTTCGTCATATCAATTTACATTTGTCATCATTAACGTAGTCACCTCGTCTCACTATATCTGTAAGTATATTTTTTCTAGGCAGTCATTCGATGAAGGGAAGTCATCAATAAATGATCATGAGTTTTCCTACATAGAATCCCATTAGAAACATGTAGTTAAGGACTGATGTCAGCTAGCGAGCTAACAACGTTGGTCTGAAACAAAATAGATACATGTGCTTAGTTTCTGTATAGTCTCAGGTTTCTTTTAGTATCTTAATCATATCTAATTGTGTTTCCTTTTTAAGTAAAACGTATATATATATAAAACAGTGTCATATGTTTGGGGATAGGGTGGTGTAGGAAATTGGAGACCACAGGGAATTGGAGACCACCAAGCTTGAATACATCACTGTCTGTCCGTGTTGGCTTCAATATTGATATAGAGCCATCTGTAGCCTTTAACAACACTACTGCATATATCCAATTCATTTCGAAGACTAAAATGCTTTCTTTCTTGGAGAAAATTGGCAAAACTGACCAAGGTAAGCAATTTTGATCGTAATTTTTGCTCTAGTATAAAAACACAATTTTCACTGAATGTTGTGGTGTATGCAGATATTTAGAGGTGTCTCTTAAGGCCCGGTCACACAGGGAGGACGCATGGGGAACGCACGGCCAGCGCATTGGAAATTTGCAATTTGGGCCAGTGCGTTGTCGTTCGCTAGGCGTGCGTCATCATTCGTTACTCGTTCGTCGAGCGCGCTGGACCAACGCTGGACCAGCGCTATGCATGCGTCGTCATTCGCTGTGTGCGTCGGGATTTTTTGAGCATGCTCAAAAACGTGCGCCGAGCTCGACGCATGAATATACACGCCAAAGGCACGCCAGACATGCGCCGGAGCGCGCT